>NC_082707.1:144734622-145040838 GCF_030144855.1 Hypanus sabinus | reverse complement strand
TTATTCTCCCATTCTTCTTTATGCTTTCTTATTTAGAAATACAGTGTGGAATAAGCCCTCTGGCTCTTCAAGACATGGCACCAGCAAGTAAGTGTGTGTGTGTGTGTGTGTGTGTGTGTGTGTGTGTGTGTGTGTGTGTGTGTGTGTGTGTGTGTGTGTGTGTGTGTGTGTGTGTGTGTGTGTGTGTGTGTGTGTGTGTGTGTGTGTGTGTGTGTGTGTGTGTGTGTGTGTGTGTGTGTGTATATATATACATACACACACACTTACTCACTATCCCTTAACATCTCTTAACTCCTGGTGGAGTCATCGGGGCACCATCATGACAAACTCTTTACACCAATCTTCTTAGTGATTGCTCATCGTACGGCGTGTTTGGGCATCTGAAACCTGGCGGAGCCCATCCTTCTCCAGGTTTCTTTTACGAAGTCGAGTTGCTGGCTCGACGCTCAACCCAGGCATGGATGGAGAGCATGCAAGGGAGCTGGCTGGATTCGACTCGGGACCTCTCACCCCGGAGTCCAGCGCTGATGCCACTACGCCACCAGCCAGCATTTAATCCTAGCCTAATCACGGAATAATTTACAATGATCAATTAACCTACTAACTGGTACATTTTTGGACTGTGGGAGGAAACCAGAGTGCCCAGAGCACCCAGTGGAAACCCACATATTCCACAGGGAGGACTTACTCACTCCTTACAGAGGAGACCAGGATTGAACTCCAAACTCCAATGCCCCGAGCTAAAATAACATTACGCTAAATGTTGTGTTACTGCAGTGTCCATCTCTCAGATCTCCCCTCAACCTCTAACCCTCCATGGAAAACAATTCAAATCCATCCAATCTCTTCTTATAGTTAATACTCTCTAATCCAGGCAGCATCTTGGTGCACTTCATCTGTTTTCTCTGCAATGCCTCCATAACCTTCCTGTAATGGGGAGATCATAACCGAACACAATATTAGTCAGCTTTCTAGCACTGATATCAAGATTACCAGTCTATAATTTTCTAATTTATTCTGATTGCCCTTCTTAACACGAAAGAACACCATTGGCTACTCTCCAATTCTTAGGGATCTTGCTTGTAGATAAGGATGACACAAAGATATTTGTCAAGACCTTAACAAATTTCTTTCTTGCCTCCCCTAATAACCTGAGACAGGTTTCACCATGCCCTGGGAACTTAACCAACTTCACAATATTCAACAGATACAACAGTTCATTTTCCTTGATCTCACCATGCTCAAGAGTAACGACAAACCCTCCCTGATCTCACTCTCTTCCATGTCCTTTGTGTGGGTGAATATTGACGTGAAGTGCTCATTTAGCATTTAACCCACATCCTCTGGCTCCACTTATCATATGAGTGGACGTGGAGAGGATGTTTCCTATAGTGGAGGTGAGGTGGGGGGGGGGGGAAAGACTAGAACCAGAGGGTACAGCTTCAGAATACAAGGATATTCCTTTAAGACAGGGATGAGAAGGAATTTCTTTAGTCAGAGGGCAGCAAATCATTGTCACAGAGGGTTGTGCAGGCCAAGTCATTGGATATAGTTAAACAGTAGGTTGATGGGTTCTTGTTTAGTATGGGTGTCAAAGGTTACTGGAAGAAGGCAGGGGAATGGGGTTGGGGGATAATAGATCAGCATGATAGATTAATATGATTATTTCACCCACTTCCCTCCTTTAAATTTGAGTGTTCCAACTTTCTCACTAGCTACCTTCTTGTTTTTAATCATTGCACAAAATGTCTTTGAATTTTCTTTAATCTAACCATGAGCATTTCACGGCCATCCTAATACTCTACTTGAGGTCATTCAAACTTTTTTAATGTCCTTTCAGGACCCTTTTTTAATTTCAGCCTCCTAAATCTTGCAGATACTTCCTTTTTCTTTTTGATTAAATTTGTTAAAATTGCGGTTTTATAAGGCATTGGTCAGACCACACTTGGAATACATTGAGCAATTTTGGATCTCTTATCTAAGAAGGGATATGTTGCCATTGGAGATGATCCACAGTAAGTTGATAGAATGATCCCAGGAATGGAAGGGTTAATGTTTGAAGAGTGCTTGGTAGCTCTGGGCTTGTACTCGCTGGAGTTCAGAACATTGAGGGGGAACCTCGTTTAAACCTATTGAATATTGAAAGGCCTAGACAGAGTGGATGTGAAGAAGATGTTTCCTATAGACCAGAACCAGAGGATGCAACTAAAAGAGAACAGTAAGCTGATGGGGGATCACTGATGTATTCAGACAAAATGTCTCATTTGGATTTAGTTTTGAAATTATATATTCAGCAGGCAATGATCATTGGCAAACTTAACCAGCTTTTGGATATCAGGTATGCTTAAAAGAAGACTCCATGAATTTAACTTGCGATATGTGTAGATTTACAACCATGAAACGGATGCAAGGCACTTCACTTTTGAATAAAGAGCAGTACAGCAGAAGAATAGGTCCTCTAGGTCACAATGGCAGTACTGACCATGATGTTAATTTAAACTGCACGTGGTTTCTATCCCTTCATATCCTACATTTTCTTGTGTCTCTCTAACGTCTCTTAAAGGCTGCAATTGTATCTGCTACTACTACTTCCCTGGCAACACCTTCCAGGCACTACCAGTGCATATTAAAAACAGTCTTGTAAATCTCCTGTAAATGTCCCCCCTTTCACCTTAAATCTACGTCCCCAAATATTTGACACTGGTACCCTGGGAGAAAGACTCTGACTTTCTAACCTCTCAATGCCTCTCATAATTTTATATACTCCTATCAGATCACCCTTCAGCCTCTGACTCTCCCCCAGAGAAAACAATTCATGTGTGTCCAACCTCTCCTTTATGCTACTACTTCCTGATCCAAACAACATCATGATTTCAGCACCCTTTCTAAAGCTTCCATATACCACCTCTAATGGGGCAAACAGAACTGCACACAATACTTCAAGTGTGACCTAACAAAAGTTTTACACAGCTGTGACATCATTTCCTGACTTCTATACTCAGTGCCCCAACCAATGAAAGCCCATCTTCTTTAGCACCGTATCTATTTGTTTCCACTTTCAGGGAACTACGGACTTGCAGCCCAGGATTCCTCTATGCATCACTATTCTGAAGGGTCCTGCCATTTAATGTATACTTTTCTCTTGCATTTGATCTGCCAGAATGGATCACCTCACCACATTTGTCTGGATGAAATTCCACTTGCTATATTTATGTCCATATTTCCAATGTCCATATCCTGTGGAACCTTTCAACAAACTTCCTCACTATCTACAAATCTGTAAAATGTTTGTGTCATCTGAAAACATACTAAGCAACCCACCTACATTTTAATCCAAATCATGTGATTACTTGGGTGCTTGTGTAGTCATGTACCATACTTTATACAGTGCATGCAAGTATTTAAAAGAAAACACCCCAACACAACCAAAGTTGTTTAGAATCTAATACATTAGTTTTGAAGTGGAAAGTTAAATGATATTCATTAAAATTCTAGAAACATAAGATGAAATGAATGGATAGTTAAATACTTTTTGATGATGTTGCTCAACGTAGAGGGATAACTTTCTGCTTTTCTGCAACAATCTATCTGCACAGCTGGAGAGAACATCGATATAGCAAATCATAAAGATAGTACAAATGGACAACTACTGAACTGGAAAGCCCATGAAAATGATAATCAATGGGGACAAAAAAAAAAGTATCTATTCAAACCAGTTACCCAATAAATAAATTAGCAACAAAGCTTTGTCAGCTGCAATATGTTGGTAGTACAAGTTTCGTGAAAGTCTGCTCTGAGCAATGCAACTGTCAAAATAGACCAGTGAAATCTTTATGGAATGTGGCAGTAACAGAATACCGCACATCGTAAATCCATATTTATTTTGCTAAACATAATAACCTGTTTCATATTCTGGGTCTGCAATATATTCACAAACCATTTACATTGTTCTGACATCTAATCAGTGGTGATATTAAAAAGTTGCTGAATACTGCTTAAAATGTGATCTTACTCGGCTATTACCATTTCTTCACAGTAACTTGTACTTAGTCTATACAATTTGAGTCAGATTTAATGAGGTAAAGATGTGACATCACATACAAGCAAAGGTAAAACAAAGTATTTCTGCCCTTATTAGATCAATTACTGAAGTCACTACTTTTTGCGGTTGTTGGAGGCTACTTCTACCAGCTGTAAGTAATCTACATTAGTATGTGGATTACATTTACAACACGTGGTAAAGTGGAGATCTGCAGTTCAGAGTAGAGTTTGATTATTTGACTACTGTCATTGTGTTGTTCTTTAATGGAGCTGGAAATCTAGCAGGTCATTTTCTGACATAGATCAAGGAGCTACTCTCCTTATTTAATTTGTATCATCCTTGACAGTACATAGCTGTCAACTGTGTCAAAGGTCTTTGAGACAATGGAGCCAATAACTTTTTTATCAGCTTCGTTAACAAATCAGAAGAATTATCTCTTGGATGGAAAATTCTTCTATAAACTGAACAGCCAGAATACTCCGCCTTCAGTTTTGACATTCTTTGAAGTTGTCAAGGATTTTCAATGCTTAGCATTTTCACAAACCAAATAGTTTCAAGTTCAAGTTTGTCATCGACTGCACATATATACAATCAAACAAAACGCCATTCCTCCAGATCATGGTGCAAAGTGTGCACAGCAGATAAAACAAAATATTAACACAAATACTGTATTATAATTCAAAGTCTACATAGTGCACAGCACAGATAAACAGTAAACAATAAATAGCTCGCTGTCTTAGTGATGAGATCTTGCGGATGGCAGGATTAGTCTCACAGCCTGAGGACAGAAGCTGTTACCTAGTCTGGCAATCCTAGTCCTGATGCCCCTGTACCTCCTTCCAGATAGTAGTGACAGTAGTTTAACTTATTAAGTACTCAGCTAAAACAAATTTTAGATCATGGACAAAAATTTCTGACCAAGTGTAAAATAACACATAATTGAGAGAAATAATAGAGGAACTGCAATGTTTATATTTGTATATACCAATGTTAAATAAGAAGTATTAGAAAACAAATAAAAATTAAAAACAAAGTGAAAATATTAAACTTTATTTGCTTTTCTTTGATTATAAAATTAAACTGTTTTTGTTAGTTCAAGCACATCATTCAATGAAGGTTACAATTGCCACTATCATTACAAAACAAATTTGACACAAACTTCTTCAATGTTTACAAGCAGTGATTCCTTGTTCCTCCAGAGGCTACATTGGTTTGTGACCTTCTCTCATGGACCTGCAGACATTAATTTCTTTAGTGCATTTACTGCAAAAAATAAATACAATAGAATTATACTAAAACAATACATACGATAAACAAGACTGACAAGCAACCATTGTGCAAATAAAAATAATAATGAGAAAATCAGCTGTAAAAAGTCTATGGAAGTGTGTCAGTAAATCATAGAATCAGTTCAGAGTAGTGGTGAATGAAGTTACCCATGCCAGTTCAGGAGCCCGATTGTTGTAACTACTCTGTATGTGGTGGCCTGTGTCCTAAGGTTTCTGTACCTCCTACCCAAAGATCATTGTGAGAAGAGGGCAAGGCCTAGATAATGGGGTCTTTGATGATAGATGCTACTAACTTATGGTGGCACTCCATATAAAGGTACTCAAAGCTGGGGAGGGCTTCCATATGATGGACTGGGCTGCATCCATCTCTCTCTGAGGCCTTTTCTGTACCTGGGCCAGGTCATAAAGCAACCAGTCAGTATAATCTCCACTGCACATCTATAGAAGTTTGTCAGATTTTAGGTTACATGCTGAATCTTTGTAAGCCTTTAAGAAAGTAGAGGAATTGCCGTGCCTTCTTTGCAATAACACTCACATGTTGGTCCCAGGAAATATCCTCTGAAATGTTGGTACCAAGGAATTTAAAGCTACTGACCTTCTCCACCTCTGATCCCCTAATGAGGACTAGCTCATTTATCTCTGGCTTCTCCCTCCTGTGGTCAGTAATCACCTCTTTGGTTTTGTGACAATGAATGAGAGGTTGTCGTTGTGACACCATTCAACCAGATTTTCTGTCTCCCTCCTATATGCCACTTCATCACTACCTTTGATTTGACCAACAACAGTGGTGTTGTCAGCAACTGTAAATGGCACTGGAACACACCATCGTAGTTATAACGTGAGTAGAGCAGGGGACTGAGCACACAGAACTGTGGTGCACCTGTACAGATGGGTGTGGAGGATATGTTGTTGCCAACCGTACTAACTGCAGTCTGCCAGTGTGGAAATCAAGGATCCAGTTGCATAAGGAGGTACTGAGGCCCAGGTCGTAGAGATTGGTGATGAATTTTGAGGGGATGATAATATTGAATGCTGAGCTGTGATCAATGAAATGTACGTATCTTCATTGTCCAAGTGTTCCAGAGCTGAATGAAGAACCACTGAAATGGCATATACTGTTGACTTGATCTGATAGCAGGCAAATTGGAGCAAAACCAGGTTACTCCTCAGGCAGGAGTTGGTATACATCATGACTAACTTCTTGAAGTACTGCATCATGGTGGATGTACGTACCACAGGATGATAGTCACAGAGGCAGCTTTCCAAACTTGATAGTTGGTAGGGAAAAATAGCCTTCAATTAGATGGTAAAATTCATTTTGATTCTTCGGGTGTGAGTCAAGCTTCTGCAAGGAGGTGCTGAGTGCACAGAAGTTCAATCAATCAACATGAAATTCATATTTGACACGCTGCTGCATTAACTTGCATATGTAATGAGGGCAATTTGTTGGCGTGTGACAAAAGAGCAGATCTTCATGCAAGGGTGAAGACCTCCCCCAGCATTAATTTAAGGCCCTGTCCTTAACTGGTCTCCTGAAGGAAATCCATAGTAAAATAAGCCATGGAATAATCATTAGTGTTACAATAGGGTCTTCTCTCTCAGGCAAGGGATTAACCAAATTAATTATTGCCCCCTGTGCCCGCTACTGAAGGCACATAGTCTGATAATCTGTTTTGAGATCTGTGATGCAGTCATCCAGCACTCCTCCATTTGAAGACAAAATTCCCCAAGTTGGCAGTGCTTGAAGCCTCATCACAGCATGAGATCAAATTGTAAAGTCCCCACTTCTCATGTGACTTAGTACACAACACACATTTTCCTGATTGCATTGGGAAAGTATCTCAAGATTTGCAAAATTAACACATCAGATGCAAAATGAGTATTACATACAAGAGAGCTCATTAGCACTCTAATAGTTTTCCAGGAGCATTCAGAAATTACAATGAAATTATATTCCAATGGCTGCAGTTTTGAATGAAATTCTAACTTAGTTAGGTAGCTCAAACAGTATTTTATGACAGTGAACTATTACAAACTATGCAGCTATAGTGATATCCATGCTCCTTTTGAACATTTAAGAAGTCCATTCAGCTAATCAGGTCTATCACAACTCATAGAGCAATTCAATTCCCCCACTACATTTCCCTAAAACTGATTCTCTCCATATTCACATTCCACTGCACAAAAAGCACAATTTAATGGCCGAGTAACCTACCAGTCCTCTCAGTCTTTGGCATGTGGGAATAAACCTAATCTCCCAGAGGAAAGAATAGGATTTATCAAGTGTAACAGTGGGAAAATGTGTATGGAACCAGAGGAAATAGCAGAGATACGTAATAACCGTATAACATATAACCATATAACAATCACAGCACAGAAACAGGCCATCTCGGCCCTCCTAGACCATGACGAACTCTTAATCTCACCTAGTCCCACCTACCCACACTCAGCCAATAACCCTCCACTCCTTTCTTGTCCATATACCTATCCAATTTTACCTTAAATGACACAACTGAACTGGCCTCTACTACTTCTACAGGAAGCTCATTCCACACAGCTATCACTCTCTGAGTGATAGCTTTACTTTACTTTACTTTAGTATTCACTATGGAAAAGGATCTTGGTGATTGTAGTGATGACTTGCAGCAGACTGAAAAGCTTGAGCATGTAGGTATTAAGAAAGAGGATGTTCTGGAACTTTTGGAAAGCATCAAGTTGGATAAGTTGCTGGGACTTGACGAGATGTACCCCAGGCTAATGTGGGAGGCAAGGGAGGAGATTGCTGAGTCTCTGGTGATGATCTTTGCATCATCAATGGGGATGGGAGAGGTTCTGGAGGATTGGGTGGTTGTGGATGTTGTTCCTTTATTCAAGAAAGGGAGTAGAGATAGACCAGGAAACTATAGACCAGTGAGTCCTACCTTAGTAGTTGGTAAGTTGAGGGAGAAGATCCTGAGAGGCAGGATTTATGAACATTTTGAGAGGTATAATATGATTAGGAATAGCCAGCATGGCATTATCAAGGGCAGGTCGTGCCTTACAAGCCTGATTGAATTTTTTGAGGATGTAACTAAACACATTGATGAAGGAAGAGCAGTAAATGTAGTGTATATAGATTTCAGCAAGGCATTTGATAAGGTACTCCATGCAAGACTTATTGAGAAAGTAAGGAGGCATGGGATCCAAGGGGACATTGCTTTGTGGATCCAGAACTGGCTTAAGAGTGGTCTGCATATTCTCCATGGAGGTCAGTCATCAGTGGAGTGCCTCAGGGATCTGTTCTGGGACCCTCACTCTTCGTGATTTTTATAAATGATCTAGATGAGGAAGTGGTGGGATGGGTTAGGCCTCAAAGCAGCTGAGCAGGCTGACTCTGTGGTTAAGAAGGCGTATGGTGGACTGGCCTTCATGAATCCTGGAATTGAATTTAGGAGCCGAGAGGTATTGTTGTAGCTATATAGGACCCTGGTTAGACCCCACTTGGAGTTCTGTGCTCATTTCTGGTTGCCTCAGTACAGGAAGGATGTGAGAGCCATAGAAAGGGTGCACAGGAGATTTACAAGGATATTGCCTAGATTTGGGAGCCTGTCTTATGAGAATAGGTTGAGTGAACTGAGCCTTTTCTCCTTGGAGCGAAGGAGTATGAGAGGAGACCTGATAGAGGTATACAAGATGACGTGAGGCATTGATTTTGTGGATAGTCAGATGCTTAATGGTTTCCACAAGAGGACACAGGTTTAAGGTGCTGGGGAGTAGGTACAGAGGAGATGTCAGGGGTAAGTTTTTTACTCAGAGAGTGAAGAGTGCATGGAATGTACTGCCAGCAACGGTGGTAGAGGTGGATACGATAGGGTTTTTTAAGAGACTTTTGGGTAGGTACATGGAGCTTCGAAAAATAGAGGGCTATAGGTAAGCCTAGTAATTTCTAAGGTAGGGACATGTTTGGCACAACTTTGTGGGCTGAAGGGCCTGTATTGTGGTGTAGGTTTTCTATGATTCTATGTTTCTATGAAATCTATGTGGCTATACAAGCAGCACCACAGATTAGAGCAGAATCCAGGTTGCAAGATGTGTCGAGCAGTAATTCCACCAGCTGCACCATTATTCTGGGTACCAATTTTCAAGAGGTAGTGGTTAGCATCTATTTGATCAGATTGTTAGTAACAATGAAGTTAATTAATCAGCTATACTTGTTACATCAAATGAAAAAAAGTATACTGCAAAAAGGAAAATTAAAACAATGCAAAAATTATTCCATCTAAAATTGAAAAGGAGATTGAAATTTTAGGTTTGAAATACTAATGATACTTTTAATTTGGGGCAGGCACAGGCAAAACAAAATTATGATAGCAATAGACATACTGATTGAGGACTCATGTTCATTGCTTTATAACCAAATGAATTCAAGCTTCTTAACAGACAGTGCACTTGATACCCAACCTGTAAAATTCACCCATGCACACAGATCAGAGCTTTCACCTGCCTGTGGGCCACATCATTTTCAGCTATAGAAAACATTCATACTTGACTGGATGGAAAGTCATTGCTATAAGAACCATTAGTACTTTATCAATTGTGACAGAATGATTACCAACAATATAGCTGAACCTCCATAACCCATAAAGCATGCCAAAGTCTGAAAAATGTCCAAATTTAAGACAATTAACAGGATAAATCTGAAGAACAATTATCACATTACAAAACCATCACATTATTAATTTTTCAACATCGTTAAACTTTCTCAATGTTAAGAATTTTTGCATCTAATTCCTCAGTGATAGCAGAATCTGGTGGTTGCACAATAACAATGAAAATATATTAAAGAAGGATCATCACAACTTACGTATTACAGATAACTTAACGCAAGGTTCTTTTATTTCTACATAATCTTGCTGCAGTATCTTGAGCTACATCTATCCATTATGCTCAAAGCACTTATGGAGATTGAGGCCTGGAGTGATATTAAAGTTAGACTTTGTCCAACTAGAGATCATTACTCTATGTTTTATTTTCAGATTTAAGCCACCATCAGAAAGAGAGGTTGCAATGAAAAAGTGATAATAGCAGGAAATGGCTGTGACCATACCCAAACTTTTGTTGTAAACAGAATCTTTTCATTTACACTTTCCTCAAGGCTTTTGATATTTATTTTTACAATCTAAATTTGGTGAAACTGTATTTTTAAGTAAACAATGCACCTATTCGTTTTAATATTTTGATGAGAAATGAATACATATTCCTCAAGTAAAAGCATCAATACGAAGAACCATTAAAATAATGCAACAAAGTAATGAATTAATTAATTTTTCAGAGAAGGTTTTTATTTCAATTTCTGGTCAAGTTCTATACTTAAACGCTATTTATGTGATCTTATTCACAGTGAGATGCTTCACAAGTCTGTTTCTAAATCTTCTGGACACCGCAAACCTATCTCCCAAAGTCTGAGCTGAAATCTGCAGTGTTTTCAGAAAATTTATCTACTGAGAAACTGATTCTTTAGTGGTTCTTCTGTACACAGGGCTGTCTCCAACCTTCCTGTTCAGATGGTTCCCTCCTGTTCCTCAACAGTTTCCGCTTCATTGGAGGATGACCTTTCTTTTAAATATTAATGAAGGTATTATATGTTGAGGGTGGGGGCAGGGGAATGATGGAGAGCAGCTGCCAATATGTGTATGTGGGGGTAGTTTGAGAGATAGGAAAGGCAGTGTAGGAGGAGGCAGAAAGTATTGAGATTAAAGAACAATATTTATAGTGCGGGAGCTTTCACTTTAATATATCCAGTGCTATCATGACAAATTTTTTTGCCGCTATAAATAGGTTCTCCCTCTGGCGTGCATTTCATTCATTAGCACATCAAAGCCTCTTAGGGAAGTGTTGTGCTCTCTCCATTCCTTACCAAGCCTGTCTGACTTCCAGTGTAAGTTTCTGCTGTCAGGCTGCTATAAGGAAATCACCTTTGAGGGCTAATACCCTTCTCTGATTGCTGCACAGCAAAACGACAGCAAATGCAGTAAACTGGACATTATTTTGTCAGGGTTTAAAATGGGGCAGAATCCTTACAGAGTCACTTGCAATCACTTTCATAATCTCTTTGAATTACTAAGAGTAGTGTGAACACCGTATGTAATGATATCTTAGAACAGAAATAAAAAGTGAAATCTAACTTTTAGGCAGTTAACTCTTAGTGACAAATGAATTGAACAATTCTTCCTAGTTTTCTGAGTACATAGACTTCCTGAATGTACAATCCTGCGATATCTTTGATTTTGAATGTTTATTCTGCCCTTTACAGACAATGTTCTATTTTCCATCAATATAGAAACATGATTTTGGCTCTACCCTTCCTTAAATACTTAAGTCCTTTTCCTTATCAATGGATATTTGAATATAAAGAATCTGTGGGCTTTCATAATATAAACTACGCAAAGGTTCTGCTCATTGACTATAGCTCAGCATTGAACACCATCACTCTTAGAGTGCTGTTCAAAAAGCCACAGAACCTGGACCTCTGTATCTTCCTCTGCAATTGGATTCTCGACTTCCCAACTGAAAGGTCACAGTCTATGTTGATTGGTAATATCACCTCATCTCACTGACACGTCTCAGGGATGTGTGCTTAGCCCACTCCTCTATTTTCTCTGTACCCAGACTGTGTGGCTAGGTATAGCTCAAATGCCATTTATATATTTGCTGATGATACAACCATTGTTGGCAGAATGTCAGCTGAAGATGAAAAGGCGAAGAGGAGTGAGATATACCAGTGATGTCACAGCAACAACCTTGTACTCAACGTCAGTAGGACCAAAGAGCTGATTGTGGACTTCAAAAACAGTACAACGAGGGAAGACGAACCAATACTCATAGAGGGATCAAAAGTGGAGAGAGTGAGCAATTTCAAGTTCCTATATGTCAATATCTCTGAGGATCTGATCTGGTACCAACATATCGATGCAGCTATAAAGAAGGAAGACAGTGGCTACATTTCGTCCGGAGTTTGAGGAGGTTTGCTATGTCACCAAAAACACTCAAAAACTTTTTCAGATGTACCATGGAAAGCATTCTGACAGGTTGCATCACCAACTGGTAATGGGGGGGGGGGGGGGGGGTGGTTACCGCACAGGATCAAAAGAAGCTATAGAAAATCGTAAAATTAGTCAGCTCCGTCTCGGGTATCAGCCTCCTAGTATCCAAGACATCTTCAAGGAGTGGTGCCTCAGAAAGGTGGTGTCTAGTATTAAGGACCCCATTGCCCAGGAAATGTCCTCTTCTCATTGTTATCATCAGAAAGGAGGTACAGAAGCCTGAAGGCACATATTCAAAATTCAGGAACAGCTTCTTCCCCTCTGCCATCTGATTCCTAAATAGACATTGAACCCATGAACACTGCTTCTCTTTTTTACTATTTCTATTTTGCACTACCCAGTGTGTGTGTGTGTGTGTGTGTGTGTGTGTGTGTGTGTGTGTGTGTGTGTGTGTGTGTATATATGTTGTGTGAGTGTGTGTGTATATGTATATATATATAATACACACACTTACTCATTATAATTGATATTTTCCCTGTATTTATCATGTATTGCATTGTACTGCTACCACTAAGTAAACAAATTTCACAACATATGCTGGTGATATTAAATCTGCTTCTGATTCTGATATTCAGAATCATTTACATCGGCAAAATCTCTTCCACTGTTAATTCATACCACATTGAAAGTATTGTTGCAATAGCACTTTGCAATGGCTTTCCACATTAGAGAGGATTAACACTTCTATGGTTAGCTCACTCTTCTTTTTAAATAACTGATACAGCAACCGATTGATCAAAATCCACCCGACACTCATTCCTTCCACCATCAGGGCAAAGTGGCTATTACTTGCCTTCTCCAACAGCACATCCCAGTTCTATGCCTCATAACACAGAGGAAAGCGAGTTTCCTTCCAAATCAAATACTAGCTTAATTTTGAAATTTATCATTGTTCCATCATTGCTTCGAGGCTAAGTCCAGGCATTCCGGGTTGACAACACCATCATCAAAAGTAATGCAATGTCTTAGGAAGACAATTCACCATCACTTTCTTAAGAACAATAATCATTGGCCTTGCCAGTAGTATATCCAATGTGATATATATGTTCACTTCCTGGCTTATGTTTGCCAAGATTAGTTTTCTAAACACCAGCAGATGCCACTTATAAGATCACAAACAGATGTAAGTTAACTTCCAACTAATATTGCTCTGTTTAACTTCTGGTTGTAAAATTGGAGTTAATCTTCAGTTCTTAGAATATAAATGCAAGCAGTTTGATCAGGTAATGGTAATCAGTTTGAAGTTAAAACAATCATTGTTTATAAAGCAGCCATCCAAACAAGCTCTGTTTATAGCACAGGTGCTCTGTCTGTGAGAAGTATGATGCTCACTCACTGCACCTGCTTTATTGCTTGAGAGATCCAGTATCAGACAATGGATTGTTTAATTTGGCTTGTTTCAAAGAGACAAGTTGACTCTAAGTTATTTTGTTCAAGGAAGCTTGCAGACAAGATGGAAGCAGTCATTAGCATATCAAATAACTAATGTATTTATAGTTGGAAGGTTTACATATTTAAAGCAGTTAGCTTCACAGGATTATTTAGAGGTAGCAGAGGGCTCTGCCTCCAAAAGATGCTTTTAGACCATTTGTGTTAAAAGGATATAGAAACATTAGAAACATAGAAAACCTACAGCACAATACAGGCCCATCGGCCCACAAAGCTGTGCCAAGCATGTCCTTACCTTGGAAATTTCCTGAGGTTACCGATGGCCATTTTTCTGAGCTCCATGTACCTGCCCAGGAGTCTCTTAAAAGATCCTATCATTTCCACCTCCACCACCGTCGCTGGCAGCCCTTTTGACACACACACCACTCTCTGCGTAAAAACTTACCCCTGACATCTCCTCTGTATCTACATCCAAGCACCTTAAAACTGTGCCATCACATGCTAGCCATTTCAGCCCTGGGAAAGAGCCTCTGACTATCCACATGATCAATGCCTTTCATCATCTTATACACCTCTATCAGGTCACCTCTCATCCTCCGTCGCTCCAAGAAAAAAAAGTCGATTTCATTCATCCTATTCTCATAAGGCATGCTCCCCAATCCAGGCAACATCCTTGTAAATCTCCTCGGCACCCTTTCTATGGTTTCCACATCCTTCCTGCAGTGAGGCGACCAGAACTGAGCACAGTACTCCACGCGGGATCTGACCAGGGTCCTATATAACTGCAACATTACCTCTTGGCTCCGAAACTCAATCCCAGATATCTGAGGAAATATCACATGTGTGTAAAGTCACACAAGTAGAGAAAAAGAAAATAAATGTAAAAAGCAGTTCAGGCTTATTAGAAATGAATCTACTTCACATTCTCCATCAGCACAGGAGCACCACAGTGATGTGTACTTAGCCCCCTGCTCTAATCGCCTTACACCTGTGACTGTGTGGCTAAGTACAGCTCCAACACCAAATACAGGTTTGCTAATGACACTACTTTTCTTTAATGGGCTGTATCAAAGGTGGTGATGAATTAGCATACAGGAGAGAGATTGAAATTTGTCTCAGTGGTGTAATATCAACAATCTCTCACTCAATGTCAAGAAGACCAAGAAACTGATTGTAAACTTCTGCCGAGGGAAACCAGAGGTCCATGAGCCAGTAATTATCAGAGGATCAGAGACGAAGAGGGTAAATTCCTCTGTAAATTCCTGGGTGTTACTGTCTGATGGAACTTGTTCTGGACCCATCATATAAATATAATTGCAAGGAAAGCATGACAGCATCTCTACTTCCTCAGGAGTCTGTGGAAATTCAGCATGTCATCGAAAACCCTGGCAATCTTCTATAGGTGTGTGGTGGAAAGTGTGCTGACTGGCTGCATCACAGCCTAGTATGGGAACACCAATGCCAGGGTTAACACCAGTGGAAAATCTGACAAAAGGTAGTGGATTCGGCCCAATACGTCACAAGTAAAACTCTCCCAATCATTGAGAACATCTACATGAAACATTGCTGTCGGAAAGCAGTATCCATCATCAAAGATCCTCACTCAGGCCATGCTCTGTTCTTGCTCCTGTTATTAGGTAGAAGGTACAAGTACCTCAGGACTTGCACCACCAGGTTCAAGAACAGTTACTACTGCTCAGCCATCAGGCTCTTGAACAAAATGGAACAACTACACTCACTTAAGGACTCTTTTATCTTGTTATTTCATGCTTATTATTCATTGTTATTTAGTTATATCTGCATTTGCACAGTTTGTGGTCCATTGTTTACAGTTACTGTTCTATAGATTTGCTAATTATACCCGCAGAAAAAGTATCTCAGGTTTATAAGAGGGCTGATTAATAAGTTTGTAGCCTAAGGTAGGAGGAATCAATTTTAGAAAACCTAGCACATTTATTTTTCAACATAGTCCCCTTCTACATTTACATACTTAGTCCAGAGGTCGAGGAGCATACAGATCTTGGATCTCCAGAAAGTGTCCACAGCAGGGGTGATATATAAGTTCATGGCCTAAGGTAGAAGGAGATGAGTTAACACGAGGAGATCTGCAAATGCTGGAAATTCAAGCAACACACACAAAATGCTGGTGGAATGCAGCAGGTCAGGCAGCATCTATAGGGAGAAGCGCTGTTGACGTTTTGGGCTAAGACCCTTCGTCGGGACTCAGTTAATAACTCATAATTTGTCAGTTAATAACTCATCGGGGTATTTGATAAATTTGTGGCCTATGGTAGAAGGAGATGAGTTATTAACTTGAAACTTTCTGCATAATCACTCAAAGAGTTGAACTGCATGTGCATGTAATGAATCATCTCCTTTTGGAGGGGACTATGTTGAAAAATAAATGTGCTAGGTTTTCTAAAATTGACTCCTTCTACCTTAGGCCACAAACTTATCAATCACCCCTCGTATATGGTGACATGTATGTACTCTAATAATAAACGTTACTTTGATCTTTAGAAACATCAAGAAACAAGAAAGAAACATTGGGGTATAGTGGAATTAAATCCTCTTGCTTCTGTTTCTGAAACGGAGGATTTGCTCATTTGCAACTCATTAGTATGTCGTTTTAGTCTATAGCAATGTACCTGCATTTTGGAAATCCTTTGTCATGTGTGCTTTGTGGTTTGTGTTTTAGAAATGGTTTGTAATTTGAAAATGGTTAAAGTAGAGATTCTCTGTGAGTTTTAGGCTACATCCACACTAGACCAGATAATTTTGAAAATGCCGGTTTCGTGTGAAAACAATAGGCGTCCACACTATGCGTTTTTGAAAATATCTCTATCCACATTGAAACAGAGATTTCAGCGAATATCCTCCTCCTCCGCATGCGCAGGACACATCTATCGAAAACAAGCGACATATTTGGTATCGAATCTCGCCGTAAAAGTGCGCGTTTGTGTAGTTACAGACTAGAAAAACGTAAAACGATGGACAGCTGTTGGCTCTCGTGCGGGAGAACTTAAAACTAAAAAAAAACAAATACTGGAGCGTACAGAGCCAACCGACAGGGAGTTCATGGACAGATTGACCCAACTGATGACGAACATTGAAAAACTGACCAACTCTGTTGCATTAATAAAGCACCTTGTTAAATGTATAAAACATGTCTGCATCAGTATTATCTTGTATTTCCATACAATGTTACATTAGGCTGTTACACATCTATTGTCAGAGAAGTATTTGCATAAATAGGTAAACCACCTTCATACGAGCAAGGACAGAAAACAGGGCAAAGCGAGTATACTTATTTATTCAGTAAGTTATGGGTCAAAGTATTTGGTGAGTACATTTCTAACTCTTCTGGCTTCAGTCTCGTTGCCGTCTGTTCTGAAATTGTCAGGTTGCGTTCAAGAAAACAATGAAATAGCGCGCTGCTGTCTGACAGCATTTTCAAAAGTCTCCGGTTACCCTGTCCACACTGATCTGCCCGAGCAGTGTTTTCAAAAATACCCACCCTGGAAAGCGTTTCTGAAAAGCTCCAGTTTCAGGGGATGTTTTAGTGTGGACGGAGGGTAAAAACGAAGAGAAAAAGCTTCGGTTACGGATTTATCCGGCGTAGTGTTGATGTAGCCTTAAAAGTGTTTTAAGAGAGTTTCTTGGATTTAAAGGTATATCACTAAAAATAGATGACCGTGTTTTAAGCTACCTTGTTAAATGGAGTCTGGTAGGGAGAGGGGACCCATCACATGAATAGTGGGCATTGGCAGCTAATCTCACCGTGGAGAATAAACAAGGAAGTGAACTAGTCTATGAAGATTGGGTAGTTACAGTATAATCTCCTTTTAATGAGAGTTATCGTAGCTATTTATATCTGATAGGGCTCAAGGTCTTTGAGTTTAGAACTTTGTGGTCAGCAAATCCAATACCATCACACCCATAAATGAATAAAAAATGATAATTATTACCCATCAGACTTCTGGACTCCCTCTCCTCATGTATGCTGTATGGCAGAATGGATTTATGCAAATTATGTTTCATTAACATATGCTGTCAATTATAATAGCAATGCATTATTTTGTTAGTCAATGGAGCATTCAGTTTTCTCAAGATACTGTAAATACATATATTAATGAATATTAATATATAATTTAAAGAAGATTGGTTGTCTTTTATCACTGTTGATGCATCTATCTTAAACATTCCAGTCCGATCTGTAACTTACAACATATTTTTTGTGTCTCTGTAAATGTGGCCTGAATCATTGCCCCAAAAAGAATCACTTTCAAATAAAACTTGTGCTTTTAAAAATTGTGTTCCATTTACTGAGGATTTTCCCATGAACATTTATTCTTCACATTAAATAAAATCAGTTCAAGTGATACAGAATAAACCGCATAAAGCTATATACCTGTGTTTTTGTGAGATAAAGTAACAGATATAAGAATGTTAATTTTCCATTGGCAAAATATGATCTACATGTCAGTGTTTGTTAATATTGCTAATTAATGGAATTTTTAATATTAGTGATATGCTATGTCGGTACAAAGCTAAAATCCATAGCAATAAAAAATTCTAATGAACCAGATGGAAAGCTATGAACTAAAACTTAAGCATGTGAAGACTAGTTGAATATTTTCTTTTATTATACAGAGAATTCCAACATGAGAGCAAATACTTATAAAGTATAAACAACTACTTAAAAGCAATATGGATCCTGTAAGTTTCTCTGTTGATTTCATGCAGCATCAAGTCATTAAGTGTGTACTAAACTGCAACAGCACCTCAAGCCTTAAACGATACAATACCCACGGCAACCACATAGCAGCCACACACATTAGTGGAGTATGGCAGAGATTGTGTGTTCAGGGGAAAGGGATGGTGCTATAAGCTTCTTAGACCTAGATCTTCAATCCTTGTAGAGGGGTTAATGTTAAGAGGGAGGCACCATGTGTTAGAGGAGCCTACTTGATCAGGTATTCAATGTGAATGTCTGCAGATTTCTGACATCTTCATCTCTGGGACTGAGACACATGGGAACTTAGAGCATTGCCAAAAGAATGTGACCGCAGGATAAGTCATGTAAGAACCAAAATATCCAAAAGTATTTCAATTGCTCCAGTACCAATAATTGGAACTACTTACAGCACCTGCATTCAACATCCCTATTCCAAGCTTTCACTGGCACACATAGTAAATGCACCAGCACCAACACATAATGTGTGCAAAGGGAGACTTAGTCACTAAATTAAGGACACCATAACTTAACCTTATTTTTTTCTCCTGATGTCAGACTGAAGTTGGAATAAGCATAAGAGAATTAGAAAGAGGATCTTCCATGTTTGCTGCCTCACAAGGCTGTAGGAGGGGCTCCTTCTGTCAAAACTTTCTGATATTGCCCAACTGCGGAGAGAGACACTGACACACTCCAACAGTTTACTGAATTTAATGAGAACGGCTGCAGAACTTAAAGGGAAAGAAAAACAATAAAAGCTAAGCTAACACTCTCAAACTGAGAGTTAATGCCAGCACTGTGGCTGAAAGCAAAGCTAATACAAAATGAATCCTGTTCCTTGACAGCATCATTTGAAACAGTAGTCTTCTTTACCAAACAAAGATGAGGGTAAGTAGGGAGCATAAATGTTGCTGTGCTTTCAGGTGAAGACTAGAAAGAAGAGAGTTAAATACCAACATAATGGAACACTAATTAGTGAGAACATGCATGCTCCGCAGCACGATTTCCAAACCTGGTACATAGCCCACCAGTACGGGCACATCGACACTGCAGCCAAGCTAATGGTTGTAATAGGGAACCCCTCCGTAGGCTCAGCTGCCACAAACCTGTACCCACTGGAAATCCCGGATGAGAGTTTTGTCCAGGATGTCAACAGCCAGGGCCCAAGAACATTCCTTGGAACCATACACTTCCCAATTCACAAGGTACTGGACCTTGTCCCACACCTGGCAAGATGCCAGAAGATGCCACACTGTACAGACCAGGGAAATATCCACCCAATGAGGAGAAGGAAAATGTAGGGGAGGTTCTTGCATTATGTTCAAAACAAAAAAGGATGCTGTACCCCCTCCAGCTAGTGTTGCCATTCTTCCAGGACCTCCATGACAGCTAGAAGTTCTCAATTCCCAACATTGTAGTTACTCTTAGCCAGAGTCCAGCGATGGGAAAGAAAGGCACAGAGGTAGCTGGGTATCCACAGAAGAGCTTTGAAAGAGTACAGTTCCATTGCCAAAATTGCATTCACCTCAACAATGAATGGGCAGCTTCGGGGTTTTGCAGCACTGGGGCAAAGGTGAAATGTCATTTTAGTTCCAAAAATGCTTGCTCGTCTTCGTTTATCCAATGAAAACCTGCAGACGTCTTCCTGGTGGGACTGTGAAAGAGCTGAAATTTTAGATGAAGCGGTGATAAAAGTTCACAAACTCCATAAAGTGCCACACCTGAATGAACGTAGATAGTTTGGACCACTCCATGATCATCTGAACTTTACTCGGGTCCATTTGAACACTTACGCAATCAATTATTTTGCATTTTATATTTGCAATTAATTTAGATCACTTTGTAGAGATCTATTTTCACTTCGACACAAAAGCCTCTTTTTCTGTTGATCAGCGCCAAAAAGCCAAATTAAATCCACTGTGATTCAGTGTTGTTAAACAATAAAACATGAAAACTTCCAAGGGGGGCATAAATACTTTTTATAGGCACTGTATGAATTTGTGGGCATCAGCAAATCATCAAGGAAAGAAGATTATAGCAGGGAACTTAAAGTCCAAGGATACACATTATATGGAAAGACACAGGCAGGTAGGCAGAGGGGGTGGTGTGACTCCGTTGGTAAAAAATGAAATCAATTTATTAGAAAAAGGAGACATAGGGTGGGAAGATGTTGAAAATCATTGTGTAGAGCAAAGGAACTACAATGCTAAAAAGACTCTGATGGGAGCTATTTACAGACCCCCAGCAGTAGGAAGGATGTGGCCTACAAGTTACAATGGGAGATAGAACCTTGATACGGTGAGATGGGGTTTCATAGGTAACCCTGAAACTGCAGCAAAACTTAGAACACACGGTTCGAAATGGCTGGGAAATGTTAATCACCACACAGGTAAACCCAACGATCTGGCAACTAGGGTTTGTAACGCCAGGGTTCTTATACTGCAGGTCCTGATGGAAACCAGGTGTGCCATCATCAAAGAAAATTAGAAGCAATTGGGAAATTAACAGTCAGAACCGTGGCACAATCAAAGGAAATTAGAGGAAACTAGGGAATAAATGATCAGGACCGTGACAGTACCCACCCCCACCCCCCAACAGGAGCCTCCAGGCGAACCACCAGGCTTGACCAGATGGACCCGATGTAAATCACAAATGATTTTGTTATCCAGGATGAAGGAGCGGGAATCCAGGAGCATTCCTCCGGGCCATATCCCTCCCAATTGACCAGGTACTGGAGGCCGCTGCCTCGGTGGTGCACATCCAGTATTCGCCGGACAGTGTACGCTGGGTGGTCGTCAATGATCCAGGCGGGTAGAGAGTGTTCGGGCTGACAGAGACCAGTTTCAATTAGAAGACATGGACTGCAGGATGAATGTGCATAGATTTGGGCAGTTTGAGTCAGACTGCCGAGGGATTGATTATACTATCAATCTCAAATGGTCTCAAGCAGCAAGGGGTGAGTTTCTTGAGGGCCAAACCTCTTGCCCAGGCCGATAATCAGGTGCAGGAATCCGATGGCGATGAGCAATCCTCTGGTTGCAGTCGGTCAGGCGGAGCAGGGCCGCAGTGTCTTTCCAGATCCTGCGGCACCGGCGGAGATGGACCTGAACAGAAGGCACAGCAATGTCATCTTCATGAGCAGAGAACAGAGGGGGTTGGTAACCGAGGGAGCATTCAAAGGGAGACATTCTGGTGGCAGTGATGACCAAGGAGTTGTGGGCATACTCTTACCCAAGCGAGATGGATGCTCCAGGAAGATGGGTTATTGGCGGTTATGCAGCGCAGTGCTGCTTCCAAATCCTGGTTTGCTCGTTTTGTTTGACCGTTCGTCTGTGGATGAAAGCCGGATGACAGACTTACTGAGGCTCCAAGGGCTCTACAAAAAAGATCTCCAGACCTGAGAGACGATTTGGGGACCCCGGTCAGAAATAATGTCCAAAGGAATCCAGTGAAGGTGGAAGACGTGATAGACAAGAAGGTCGGCTGTTTCATGTGCTGTAGGGAGTTGCAGAAGGGCTACAAAGTGCACGGCTTTGGAGAAGCAGTGCACCATGGTGAGTACGGCAATGTTCCCATGTGAGGGGGGTAGACCCGTAATGAAATCCAGCACAATGTGTGACCAAGGGTGGCTAGGGGCAGGTAGGGGATGAAGCAATCCAGCAGGTGATTGGTGGGAGGCTTTTCTATGGGCACAAACAGAACAGGCAGAGATGAAGGAAAGGCCACTAGAAATGTCTCTACAGAAGGGACAGAGTCAGATCGATTCCGAGATGGCAGGTGAAACAAGAAATGTGTACTCCACTGGATAACCTGAGACCGAACAGAACTGGGCACAAAGAGGCGATTGGAGGGTCTGTTGCCTGGGTCAGGTTGAGTCTGTTGGGCTTCTTTGACTATGGACTCGATCTCCCAGGTGAGGGCAGCCACTACACAGGATGGTGGAAGGATGGTCTCAGGGTTGGGAAGGTCCTCCTCAGAAACATATTGACGGAAGAGAGCATTGGGCCTCCTGTTCTTGGACCCCGGACGATAGGTGAGTATGAACCTGAACCAGCCCAAATAAAATAATGCCCAACAGGCCTGGCAGGAATTCAGGTGTTTGGTGGTTTGGATGTATGTGATGTTCTTGTGATCGGTCCAGATGATAAACGGATGTTCAGCTCCCTCCAGCCAGTGCCTCCACTCCTCCAATGCAAGTTTGACTGCCAGTAACTCCCAATTCTCTACGTCGTAATTTCGTTCAGTGAGGGACAGCCAGAGAGAAAAGAAGGCACAGGGATGAAGTTTTTTGTCAGGGCCCGAACATTGAGAGAGGACCACTCCCACCCCAGAGTCAGAGGTGTTGACCTCCACAATGAATTGACAAGAGGGGTCTGGTTGGACCAGGATAGGATCAGAGATGAAGCGCCTCTTCAGCTCCGAGAATGTTGAGTCAGCTTCGGGGTCCCAGTGAAAAGGGGTCGTAGGAGAGGTGAGTTGAGTAAGGGGTGCTGCCACCTGGCTGTAATCCCTGATGAGAACGACGACAGAAGTTTGCAAACCCCAGAAATCGCTGGAGCTGCTTGCATGTTGTGGGTTTTGGCCACTCTGCCACCACCCAGATCTTCTCGGGATCCGCTCTCACTCACCCATTCTTGATGATGTACCCTAAGAAGCTGACTGAGGAGACATGGAACTTGCACTTCTCAGCTTTAATGAATAGTGTGTTTTCCCAAAGCCTCTGCAGAACCTGATGGACATGGTGGGCGTGTTCCTGGAGAAGATTAAGATGTCATCCAAATAAACAAACAAAACGGTTAATAAAGTCTCTAAGGGCATTGTTTATCAGGGCTTGGAAGACGGCGGGGGCATTGGTGAGGCCAAATGGCATGACCAGGTATTCAAAGTGACCAAAAGGGGTGTTAAATGTTATTTTCCACTTATCTCCCTCTCTTATTCTGACCAGATGGTAGGCACTTTGTAGGTCCAACTTGGAGAAGATGGTGGCTCCATGAAGTGGTTCAAAAGCAGAGTTGATAAGGGGCAGTGGATAAATGTTCTTTACAGTTATGCTATTTAGGCCTCGGTAATCAATGCAAGGGCGCAGTGAACTGTCTTTCTTCCCCACAAAGAAGAAAACTGCGCCTACAGGGTCGGATAATGCCAGCCGCCAGAGATTCATTTTGGTGAGCCTCCATTGTTTCCCTTTCTGGTCAGGACAGGTTATACAGCCAACTGGTGGGTAGAGGGGTTCAGGGGAGAGAGTCAATAGTACAATCGTAAGGTCGGTGTGGAGGCAGGGAAAGGACCCGTTGTTTACTAAACACTTGTCCCAGATATTCTGCTGGAACCTTAGATAAATCAGGGGTTTCAGAGGCAGATGAGGTTGCGGTGACTTTCACAGGGGACAGGGCCGACTGTAGACACTTTGAGTGACAGAATGGACTCCGGCTGGCTATCCTCCCAGTGGACCAGTTGATGTGAGGATTATGGCGGCCCAACCAGGGATACTCAAGAACTATAGGAACTTGAGGACAGGAAATTAAATTAAATTACACCTGTTCCCAATGGATCCCTGAGAGAATAAGAGACAGGGGTGGTGTGCAGTCTGTGACTCGGGCCAGAAGTCTACCGTCTAGTGCCTGGGCTTCCAGAGGGGTACTCAATGACTCCCGAGGAGTTCCAGCCTGGGAAGCTATGTCTTCATCCAGAAGGTTTCCCTCGGCATCAGTCCACTAGAGCTGACAGAGGCAGGGATTGTTGGTTATAACATAAAGTAGCCGGGATCTGTATCCGGGTTCAGGGTACGGAAGGGAATGTTGTCTGGCTCACCAGGGTCCCCCGTTCTACTGGTGAGCCTTCCCTTTTGGCCGAAGGGGACAGGTAGCACGGAAGTGGCCGGACTGACCGCAATAGAGACATTCCTCCGCTCTGAATCTCTGTGGTAGAAAGATGGTTCCGTCCCAGCTGTGTGGGTTCCTCTCCCAGGGCAGTGGAAACAGCTGGGCTAGGACCTATTCTAGGGGCAGGAGGAGACGAGAGGATTGTGCTGGTGGGAGACAGTAATGAGTGCCGTGGAGTGGCCAAAGGTGGAGGGCGACCAGACCTTTCCCTATGACGTTCTCAGAGACGATTATCCAACCTGATGACTAGGGAGATTAAGGAATCCAGGCTGTTGCTGTCATCTCTCACTGCCAACTCATCTTTCACCCTGTCACTGAGACCATTCCGAAATACCCGTTGGAGTGCCTTGTCATTCCACCCTGAGTCAGCCGCTAACGTCCGGAACTCCATGGAATATTCGGCAGCGCTACGTGAGCCCTGACGGAGAGAGAGTAAACGCTTAACGGCATCTTTAATACAGACAGGGTGGTCAAAGATCTTTCTCATTTCCATGATAAAGGTGGGGAAAGAAGAGCAGATCTCCGGTTGATTATCCCAAACAGCTGTAGCCCATGCTAAGGCAATTCCCTGCAACAACCCCATGATATGAACTATTTTTGACTTATCTGTGGAGTACGTGGATGACTGTTGGTCGAATACCAAGGAGCATTGCAGAAGGAAGGCCCGGCACTTCCCCAAATCCCCAATGTAGGGTTCTGGTTCAGATAGATGTGGCTCTCTTGGCGGGGGTGTTGCTGACACATATGGGTTCCCACTACATGCTGCCTGGGCTGGTTAGACTGAGTTCCAGGAGTGGATGGGGTAAGATGAGTGGATACACGGTCCACCTGGTCGCCGACCTTCGTTACATTAGCAGACAGAGAACGGAGGTTCTCCATGACCTCCCGGAGAAGTTGATCGTGCAGACCCAGGAGGGAGCCCTGGCTGGCGAGGGCTTGTTGCAGGGGATTCGTGTCCACTGTGGCCAGATCGTTCTGTTGCAATGAGCGAAGGAAGCGAACCCAAGTGCAGGACACAGGCACGGAGATTGAATTTGAATGCTTACGTGGACGGGAATATCACACAGCAAATAGGACCTTGACACAGAGTTTTGACACGCAGCCTTAACACGGAGCCACGGGGTTTCATAGGTAACCCTGAAATTGGAGCAAAACTTAGAACACCCGGTTCTAAGCGGCCAGGAAACACAGGCAAAACCAACGATCTGGCAACTAGGGTTTGTAACGCCGGGGTTCTTATAATGCAGGTCCTGATGGAAACCAGGTGTGCCAACATCATCAAAGAAAATTAGAAGCAATTGGGAAATTAACAGTCAGAACCGTGGCACAATCAAAGAAAATTAGAGGAAACTAGGGAATAAACGATCAGGACTGTGACAGAGAAAGGTAGAAGAAAGGAAATGACAGGCCAGTTAGTCTGACCTCAGTGATTGGGTAGATGTTGGATGTTCCAGGTATTTGGAAGCACAAGATAAAATAGGCCATTGTCAGCATGGTTTCCTCAAAGGAAAATGCTGTCTAACAAATCTGTTGGAATTCTTTGAAGAACCAGACAAAGGAGAATTGGTGGAGGTTGTGTACTTGAATTTTCAGAAAGCCTTTGACAAAGTGCCACACTTGAGGCTGCTTAACAAGTTAAGAGTCCAGGGTATTACAGGAACAATACCACCATGGACAAAGTTGATCGGCAGGGAGCATAAATGTTGTGATTTTGGTCAAGTTTCAACAAGACTAAAATGAAAAGAAGGGAGTTAAATACCACCATAGTGGAATACTAATTAGCTGGAATGTGCACACTCAACAGCGCAATTATCGAGCCTGTTGAGAGCCTGCCTACACAGTCATATGGACTCTTTTTATGGGAGCCATGCAGATCCTTAAACTTTGAGGTCACTTTTACTTTTCCAACAAAGCCCAGAATAGCACTTCACCTTCCACTCGTTATGTTACAGCTCTCTGGACCCAACAATGAATGCAAATAACTAATCTTTCCAATTTATATCAAACATAGTTCCAATTTAGAGTTCAGATCTAAGGCTTACAACCTGTAACATAAACTCAGTTTATCACTCATCAGCTCTGCACGGCCTGTTGGGTATGTCTTTTATTTCAGATATCCAGCAATTTAGATTTTTTTTCTCACACTGTTCCAGGACTGTATGTTCCCAGTTTCATTCATTTTCTCATTCCAACCTCAGCACAGAGATCAAAGTAATTAACAATCCTTCACAACACTTTCTCACCCCGGCACCACTCATATTTCTAACATCCAGCCTCTCTTATTCTCTATCATACAGTATCTATGATATTCTGTTTTCTCTTTGCATCCCTCTTCCCCTGCAACTTAAAATATTTGACTTCTAACTCTTCCCTATTCTGAATAAGGTTTATTGACCTGAAACATCAGCACTGCTTCTCTCTTCATTGATGCTAACTGGTCAACTGAGTCTTTCCATGTTTTCTCTTTTTGTTTCCTAATTCTAGCATTGTTTTGCTTGCTACAATGGTAAATCTACCAGAATGTGCAGCACATAACATCTCTTTCTAATTTTTCCGAAGAACATACCCCAATAGAATATTTCCTGTTGCATTTCATGGAAGGAGTCATCCATGTAGATTATTTGTGCACCACTTTGTTTTGTCTTTCAGATCTGTTTTGGGATATGAAAGAAACCACCTTAATTTTTTTTCTGTATTCCCTATGCCCATCTCAAGTCTTGCTGAAATAATTATAATGGAGGAGGAGAAGGAGGAGGAATGTACGAAGGATGAGGAAGAGGATGGTGAGCAGGTTCATGCACTGCTGTACAGTAGCTAATGCTGCTGCCTCACAGTTCCAGTTACCCCAGTTCAATCCTAACCACCAGTAGTATGGAATGTACACTTTCCTCCAATAATTACAAGGATTACCTCCAGGTGTTCTTAATTCCTTCCATATCCCAAAGTATATTGGTTTGTAGGTAAATTGGTTACTATAAATTACCCCTAGTGCAGATGAATGGTAAGAGTAATGGCACAGATGAGGGGAATAAGCCAAGATAGACTCAATAAGCTAAATGGCCTTCATGTATGTCACAAGGAATATGAGATATGGGAAGATCAAACATGATATTGGAATATACTTCCAAACTGAATCAAGTTCATAACACAAACACAAGACTCATTAGGCTCAGATTGATTGTCAGTGCCTTATGGGTTTTTTAAAATAAATACAATTTTATTTCAAGTATTGAGATTTCCTGTATTTAAAAGTGATATACAGATGAAAATTATGATAAACATTCTATTTGTTTGATTCTGCCTTCTTCGTAAGTAGTTGGTAGGCAAGTTAATCCAATGACAGGGAAATTCAAAAATTCTAAGTGTAAATACCATCATGGCTACCTCCATCTGATCAAACTCAGCTATTCATAACTAGCTCCTGACTTTCAATAAAACTTATTACTTGGCAAATGCCATAAACTGTCCAAAAGGTGGTGGCAATGCATGCATACCTGCCACTTGCATTTGACAGCAATCAGTGTAGTGTAGGCTCTGTTAGTCTCAATAGACCATGGATTTGTGCCTTGGAAAGTTTCCAGGGTGCAAGCCTGGGCGAGGTTTTTTTTATGGAAGACCAGCAGTTGCCCAGGCTGCAAGTCTCCCCTCTCCACACCACCAATGTTGTCCAAGGGTAGGGCATTAGAACCCATACAGCTTGGCACTGGTGTCATCGCAGAGCAATGTGTGGTTAATTGCCTTGCTCAAGGACACACATGCAGCCTCAGTCAAGGCTCAAACTAGCAACCTTCAGATCACGAGATGAATGCCTTAATCACTTGGCCACATGCCAACACATCAATCAGTACACTGCTTTGCAGCATATTTCCCAGCTACTCCCTTCCTTAACATCCCACAATTGAACATTTATTCAACAGGATAACATCACTACCTCATACACGCATGATCAAATACTTACAGATTCGATGATCTAATTTTTCAGATTACTGATATTTGGTCTTCATTTATGCTGCTTCAAGATATAAAAGTTTGCAGGTAATGAAGTAATGTGTGCTGCAGGATATATTGGTGACATAAAGAACTCTAGACAAATTAGAGGCTACCAAGTATTAGCAGAGAGACCAACAAAGTGCGCACATGGTAGGGCAAGCTGCTGGAAAAGAGAGAAGTAGGGCTTTCAGCAGCCATGGTTTTCAAAGCTGACATTTGCTTATTATGAACATCAGGGGCATTATGGTGTCCCTGCAACCATCAGGATGCCTTCACTCTGCAGCCGTTCTCTTACACAAGCCACAGTTCAGAAACACAAATATGCTCCACCAAACACCCTCATTACAGACTGAGATTCATAGCCATACAATGTAGAAACAGGCTCTTCAGCTCAACAGTCCATTTTGACCAAGATTCCTGTCTAAAGTAGTACCATTTTGCCAACATTTGGTGCATATTCCACTAAACGTTTTCTATCCATGTACCCGTGCAAGTGTCTTTTAAATGTTGTAATGTACTTTCCTTAACCACTTCCTGTAGCAGTTCATTCCATCTTCTGAGTGAAGAAATACCCCTTCAGATCAATTTTAATTTTTCCCCATCACCTTGAATTTAAGGTGTCTAGATTTTGATTATTTGTGATTATTGAGTCCTGACGAAGGGTCGCGGCCTGAAACATCGACAGTGCTTCTCCCTATGGATGCTGCCTGGCCTGCTGTGTTCCACCAGCATTTTGTGTATGTTGCTAGGGAGAAACTAAGTCCTTTTAAGAACCATCCATGTGTGGAGCCAGAGGAGATGGATGAGATTTTTAAAATCTATTTCTCCATAGGGTTTACTTCAGAGAATCTAACGGATGATGATATGAGGGTAATAAATAATGAGGTATTGGAACATATGCATATTAGAAGAAGAAGCTATTTGCAGCCTTGAAGTGCAGTATGGTGAACAAATCCCCAGGGCCTGATCAAGTGCAGTTCCTTATGGGAGGCCAGGGAAGAAATCACAGAGAGCCTTCAACATTAACCATCGGTGAAATTTCAGAAAACAAGAATTTGGCTAATGTTGTTCCACTGTTAAAGAAGTGTAGCAAGGACAGGCCAGGGAAATATAGCCTCTTAAGTTTGACTTCAGTTGTAGGTATGTTATTGGAGAGAATTCTGAGAAAAAAGATATACCTTCACTCAAAGTTCATTCAGTGGTGGAGGCAGATACACTAGTGAAATTTAAGAGACTACTAGACAGGTATATGGAGGAATTTAAGTTGGGTAGGGGTATATGGAAGGCAGGGTTTGAGGGTCAGCACAACTTTGTGGGCCAAAGGGCCTGTAATGTGCTGTACTATTCTATGTTCTATGTTCTATGATGGTAGATCTTGTCTCTCTGGAACAGTCAGCATAGTGTTGTGCATGAGAGGTCAAGTCTGACAGATCTTTTGGAGTTTTCCAAAGAAGTAACTAAGGGGATAGATCCATCCAGATAGGTGCTGCTGTTATTTAACTTAATCAAACCCAAACTAATAATATAATGAAATAAACAGTCTTAGCATATTAAACATACTTAAACCAGGCATTCTTAAATATATTCAAGAATCAAATGTACGTATGTAATTTTAAGTGGTCAGCAAAAAAGTTATCACCCCTGGGTCTACCCAAACTAGACTGGCTCCTACCGTAGGGCAGTGGATATTGTCTATATGGACTTTAGTCAGGGCTTTGATTAGGCCTAGCATGGTAAAATAATATGGAAGATTAAGTCACAAGGGACTCAGAGTGTGTTAATGAGTTAGATTCAGAATTGGCTCAATTATAAGAAGCAGTGGGTGATGGTTAAAGGTCTGTTCTCTGACTGGAGGCCTGTGATTAATGCAGTGCTCCAGGGGTCAGTATTGAAACCTCTGTTATTCATTATTTATGTAAATTATTTGGATGTGAATCTACATGCCATGATTAGCAAATTTGCTAATGATACTAAACCAGGGGTCTTGCTGATAGTAAAGCAGGTTGTAATGAATTACAAAGAAATCAACATTAAAGATCTTGACCATCTCCTCCTGCTCCACACATCCATGGTTTTTAAAAGGATCTAATCTTGATCAGTGATGGAGATGGGTTGAGGAATGTCAAATAGATTTCATTTTAGGTAAGTGTGAGTTGATGTATCTTGGACAGTCAAACCAGGGTAGGATCCATTGAAATCATGGCCAATTTCAAAACTTTTTTTGGCAGGAATCGATTTGAGCATTAGTGTTATGCATAACCAAAAGACAGTGAAGTTCAATATCTAGACATCAGTATATTATAGAAAAAAGTTACAGCCTCACCTATCAAACGAGATAAATCATTTGCTACAAATCCCATCACCTGCGATTTCATGAGAAACAATTCAGACCTTTTCCAAATGGAATTAACAATCCATCAGCACTGTTTTAGAACTTAGAGCAGTACTGCACAGTACAGGCCCCATGACGTGCTTAAATTTTAACCTACTCCAAGTTCAATTAACTCTTTCCTTCCTCTTAGCCCTTCATTTGTCTTTCACCCATATGCCTACCTAAGATTCCCTAAAATGTTCCTAACATATTTGCTTCTACCACCACTTCTGGCAGCACGTTCCACACTCTTACCATAAAATTCCTTGATCCATTGGTTCCAGAAATGCCTGAGCAATGTTTAGTATTAGCAAACTGCAACCAGGTCAGAGTAATGTGAATTTTGATACATTGCATCTGATCATCTGCATTTGATGCAATGATTTCTGGCACTACTTACCAGTTCAAGCTCACTGAAATTATGACAGCTATTTGATACATCAACAGAAGCTGACTGTGCATTGTTTTATTATCTTGTATATACAAATCCATGGGCCTAGTTTGTGTTCCAGTAGCTGCAAATTTTCTTTGTACATACTGCTTTTAAAGTAAACTTTAAAAATTAAAACACGAGACCCTTCTTAGTGTCTCAGCCCAAAACATTGACTGTTTACGATTTTCTATAGATGTTGCCTGGCCTGCTGAGTTCCTCCAACATTTTGTGTGAGTTGTATTAAAAAATGAAGTTTAATATTACATGAAAGGAATCCAATAAAAATAAAACAACTTGATTGCTTGCAGATAATACTTTAACACAGTGTTTCTGTTTAGCAGAGTTTGGTTGTATGGGAATAAATGATCCCAGATTGAAGTACTCTCTGTGTAAGAAAAAAACTACATCCGACATCCCCTTACAACTTACATTATACTGTACATCTCTGGTGAGGAAAATTTCATTTCTGAAAGTGTCAATTGACTTTCAGAAATAACCAGTAAAGTCATACACGTACTTTAGTGATGCTTATTGAATGTTATTACTTAAAATTATTAACTATATTCATTGTTGCAGTAGCTAAAGATCCCTTTTAATCAGTGGACTGTATGAACCTTAATCAAGACAAATGAGCACTGGGATATTTACGACTCTATAACAGATTGCTTAATAACCTTTGGCTTTTAGCCTTTGCCATATTCAGTACTAAATACTGTCACTTGATAAAGGAATCAAGTTGCATCAGTAGCACTATTTTAACAAGATTATGAATATATGTGTCTCTATCATTGTATTTGTCAATATTATTATTAAATGGTTCTATTTCATCATATTAGTAAATATTTGACTTTTGATAGCTGTGGACAAGGTTGTTAATAGCATCTCCTCCATTCCACACACTTCTGGTAATTGGTAATGGTTTTATTGTTGTCACATGCACCAATATACAGTGAAACATTCTGTTTTGCATGCCATCCATACAGATCATTTTGCACATCAGTACATCAAGGTAAAAAGAGGAAAATGTAATACCGGAATGCAGAAAGTAGTGATACAGCTACAGAGAAAGTGCACAGCTGCCAGACAACGAGGTGCCATGAAGAGCTAGATAGTGAGGTCAAGTGTCCATCTTATCATACAATAGGCTGGTTCAATAGTTTTATACCAGCTGGATAGAAGCAGTTCTTGAGCCTGTTGTATATACTTCAGGCATTAGTATCTTCTGAGAAGAGGGTATATCTAGAGATACTGTCAAGAGTCATAGAGTACTAAATCACAGCCTATCTGAACCATGTCAACTTGATCTTCTGCTTGGTCCCATCTACCCATATCCTTCAAAGACCATCCTATCCATGTACCTATCTAGACTTCAAGTTATATAGCATGGGAGCAGGCCCTTCTGGCCAATTCATCCAAGCCAACCAACACGCCTTCTTAAGCTAGTCCAATTTGCATGCATTCGACCTGAATTCCTCTAGACTTTTCTTATCCATTAATCTGTTCAACTGTCTTTTAAATATTGTAAATTAACCACCCCTACCACTTTGTCTAGTTGTTCTTTCATAGATCAACTACCTTCAGTATGATAAAGCTGACCCTCAGGTTTCTTTTAGATCTCTCCTTGAACCTAAGCCCTCCAGTTTGAGAGTCTCTCACCACAGGGGAGAAAACTGTGACTATCTATCTTATCTATACCCTGCATGATTTTATAAACCTCAAAAGGTCATTACTCAGCCTCTTCATCCCAGAAAAAACAGTCCCACTCTAGCCAGTCCTCCTTATAACTGAAGCCCTCCATTCCCAGCAACACCCCCATGTATCTTTTCTGTACCTACTCTCGCTTAATCACCTCCTTCCTATAGCATTGGAATCAGAAAAGTGCATCATTTTCTAGATGCCATTTCACCAGTGTCCAATACAGATGTAATCTAACATCATTGCTTTTGCATTGAACACCTGTCAGCTCAAGTAAAGTATGCCATTCGCCCTCTTCACCACCTTGTCTACCCATGTGACCACTTTCATGGAGCTATATATTTAAAGCACCGAGGCACAGGATAGTCTTTCTGTTAGACAGTACTTCCCATGACCCTGTAATTTACTATGCAAATACTGCCCAGTTGAACTTCTCAAAATGCATCACTTTGCACTGCCTGAGTTAAATTCCACCTGCCCTTCCTTCACCCAATTTCCCAGCTGATGTGGGACTAGTTGTAACCTTAAACAACATTCTTTATTGTCCACCACATCATCAATTTTGGTGCCATCTAAAAACATTTTCTCTATGACAACTACATTCTCATCCAAATCGTTAATATACCTGACAAATAACATGGACCCAGAGACATAGTGGGGCACTGCCTCCAGTATGAAAAGCAACCTTCCACTACTACCCTTTCACCAAGGTAATTCTGTATCCAATTGGCTTCCCAATCCTGGATTGCATGTAACTTAATCTTCTGGACCAGTCTATCATGTGGGACTTTGTCAAAAGCTTTGTCAATGCCCATGTAGACTATGTCTATTGTGTTGCCTTTGCCAATGGACTTACTGACCTTTTCAAAAAGTCAATCAAATTTGTAAGACATAATTTCCCATGTACTAAGCTATGCTATCCTTAACCGGTCCTTGCCTTTCCAAATTTAATTCAATCCTTTCTTTCAGAAATCTATAGTGCCTGGCTTGCCCTTGCAACCCTTTTTATTCAAAGCATAAAATTAGTTTCCTGGCACTTGTCCTGGGGCTAAGGAAGACACAAAAATCTCTGTAGCTTGTCATGCTTTCCACATGTGCTATGCTAAGATAGATACAAAAATAATTAGCGAATTCTTGCATTGCTTTCCACATGTCAGGTCCCAGAGATTTATCCACCTTTATGCGGCTTAAGACTGTCAACAACTCTCCTTCGTAACATCAATATGTTTCAGGACATTTTTCTTCTCTTCCCTGAATCCCTAGATAGCATGACCCTCTCCACAGTAAATAAAGAGAGATATTGGTTTAAGACTCCACCCATCTTCTACTGCTCCATATATAGATCACTAAACTGATCCTCAAGGGAACCTATTATTTCTGTTGGTGCCTTTTTGCTGGTAATATACTTATCCACCATGGATATCTCATGTCCCATTTTGTCCTCCTGATTTCCTTCCTAAGTATATTGCTACATCCCTCATACTCCTCAAGGGATTCCTTTGATCACAGCTGCCTATAGTTGCTATATTTCTCCTTGTTTTGCTTCTTGTCCAGAGCAACAATAACCCTCATCAGCCAAAGATTCCTAATCCTACCAACCTTCTCCTTCACTCTAACAGGAGCATGGTGGCCCTGAATTCTCCCTTCCTCTCTTAAATGCCTTCCACTCGTCGGATGCCTCTTACCAAGCTAACAACCTCTCCCAATCAACCTTTGCAAGTTCTTCCCTAATGTCATAAAATTTAGTAATAACCTCAGTTTATGACTTCAACCTGTGGACCAGTCATATCTTATTCCGTAACTATTTAAAAACTAAAACAATTATACTCATTGGTCCTGAGGTGCTCTCCCACTAACAGTGCACCATACTGCCTGGCGCATTTCCCAACAGGAGGTCAAGTGTTGTCCCCTCTCTAGTAGGGTCATCTACCAAAATCTTTGTGAAACCTTCCTTGAACACACTTAACAAACTCTGTTGATCTAATCTCTCAGCAGTCCAGTCAATACCAGGGAAGTTAAAATCACCTCTATTACTACTCTTTTATTTCTACAGCTGTTTGTGATATTGCTCTTCTAATTCCTTTTGTTAGGGTTGTAATAATGGGGGAACCTATTGTACAATTCCATCAAAATGATCACTCTCTTCTTAATCTGAAGTTCTACCCATATAGCCTGACAGGACTTTCCCTAGGAATATCATCTCTAAATACTGCTGTAATGTTTTCCCTACTCAAAAATGCAACACTCCCTCCTCTCTTCTCCCCCCCCCCACCCCCCAGGGACAAGCTGCTTTCTTGAACTGCTGCAGTTCCTGAGGTGTAGGTATACACACACAGTGCTGTTAGGGAGGGAATTCCATGATTTTGACCCAGCGACAATGAAGGAACGGCGATATGTTTCCAAGTCAGGATGGTGAGTGACTCGGAGGGGTATTTCCAAGTGGTGGTGTTCCCAGGTATCTGCTGTTCTCGTCCTTCTGGATGGTAGTGGTCGTAGGTTTGGAAGGTGCAGCCTTCGGAACTTTGGTGTATTGCTGCAGAGCATCTTGTAGATAGTACACACTGCTGCATCTGTTCGTCAATGGCAGAGGGAGTGGATGCTTGTGGAAGGGGTACCAACCAAGTGGGTTGCCTTGTACTGGATGGTATCAAGCCTCTTGAGCATTGACGGAGCTGAACTCATCCAGGCGAGTGGTGAGTATTCCATTACACTCCTGACCTGAGCCTTGTCAGGCTTTGGGGAGTCAGGAGGTGAGATACTTGCCACAGGATTCTTAGCCTTTGACCTACTCTGGTAACGACAGTGTTTATATGGCTAGACCAGTTCAGTTTCCTGTCAATGGTAACCCCCAGGATGTTGATAGTGAGGGATTCAGTGTTGGTGATGCCACTAAATGTCAAGGGATGATGGTTAGAGTCTCGCACTTACATATCTTGATTGTTACTAGCCACTTGTCAGCCTTGGACTGGATATTGCCCAGCTCCTGCTGCATTTGGGTATAACCATATTACCATACAACAATTACAGCAGAGAAACAGGCTATCTTGGCCCTTCTAGTCCGTGCCGAACGCTTACACTCACTTAGTCCCACCGACCTGCACTCAGCCTATAACCCTCCATTCCTTTCCTGTCCATATACCTATCCAATTTTACTTTGAATGACAATATCGAACCTGCCTCTACACTTCTACTGGAAGCTCGTTCCACACAGCTACCACTCTCTGAGGAAAGAAGTTCCCTCTTATGTTACCCCTAAACTTTTGCCCCTTAACTCTCAACTCATGTCCTCTTGTTTGAATCTCCCCTACTCTCAATGGAAAAAGCCTATCCATGTCAACTCTATCTATCACCCTCATAATTTTGAATACCTCTTTCAAGTTCCCCCTCAACCTTCTATGCTCTAAAGAATAAAGACTTAACTTGTTCAACCTTTCTCTGTAACTTAGTTGATGAAACCCAGGTAACATTCTAGTAAATCTCTGCAGTATTCTCTCTATTTTGTCGACATCTTTCCTTTAATTCGGTGACCAGAACTGTATACAATACTCTAAATTTGGCCTCACCAATGCTTTGTACAATTTTAACATTACATCCCAATTCCTATACTCAATGCTCTGGTTAATAAAGGCCAGCATACCAAAAGCTTTCTTCACCACCCTATCCACATGAGATTCCACCTTCAGGGAACTATGCACCATTATTCCGAGATCACTCTGTTCTACTGCATTCCTCAATGCCCTACCATTTACCATGTATGTCCTATTTTGATTAGTCCTACCAAAATGTAGCACCTCACACTTATCAGCATTAAACTCCATCTGCCATCTTTCAGCCTACTCTTCTAACTGGCCTAAATCTCTCTGCAAGCTCTGAAAACCTACTTCATTATCCACAACACCACCTATCTTAGTATCATCTGCATACTTACTAATCCAATTTACCATCACATCGTCCTGATCATTAATGTATATGATGAACAACATTGGACCCAGTACAGATCCCTGAGGCACACCACTAGTCACTGGCCTCCAAACTTACAATCAGTTATCCACCACTACTCTCTGGCATCTCCCATCCAGCCGCTGTTGAATCCATTTTACTACTTCAATATTAATACCTAATGATTGAACCTTCCTAACTAACCTTCCATGTGGAACCTTGTCAAAGGACTTACTGAAGTCCATATAGACAACATCCACTGCTTTACCCTCATCAACTTTCCTCATAACCTCTTCAAAAAATTCAATAAGATTTGTCAAACATGACCTTCCCCACACAAATCCATGTTGACTGTTTCGAATCAGACCCTGTCTATCCACATAAGTATATATACCACCTCTAAGAAAACTTTCCATTAATTTACCCACCACTGACATCAAACTTACAGGCCCATAATTGCTAGGTTTACTCTTAGAACCCTTTTTAAACAATGGAACCACATGAGCAAGACACCAATCCTCCGGCACCATCCCCATTTCTAATGAAATTTGAAATATTGCCGTCAGAGCCTCTGCTATTTCTACACTAACTTCCCTCTAGGGAATATCCTGTCAGGACCTGGAGATTTATCCACTTTTATATTCTTTAAAAGCGCCACTACTTCCACTTCTTTAATCATCATAGTTTCCATGACTACCCTACTTGTTTCCCTTACCTTACACAATTCAATATCCTTCTCCTTAATGAATACCGAAGAAAAGAAATTGTTCAAAATCTCCCCCATCTCTTTTGGCTCCACACATAGCTGTCCACTCTGATTCTCTAAGGGACCCATTTTATCCCTCACTATCCTTTTGCTATTGATATAACTGTAGAAATTCTTTGGATTTATTTTCACCTTACTTGCCAAAGCAACCTCATACCTACTTTTAGCTTTTCTAATTTCTTTCTTAAGATTCTTTTTACATTCTTTATATTCCTCGAGCACCTCATTCGCTCCATGCTGCCGATATTTATTGTAGATCTCTTTCTTTTTCCAAACCAAGTTTCCAATATCCCTTGAAAGCCATGGCTCTCTCAAACTTTTAAACTTTCTTTATAACCTAACAGAAACATAAAGATTCTGTACCCTCAAAATTTCACCTTTTAAATGACCTCCATTTCTCTATTACATCCTTCCCATAAACAAATTGTCCCAATCCACTCCGTCTAAATCCTTTTGCATCTCCTCAAAGTTAGCCTTTTTCCAATCAAAAATTTCAACCCTGGGTTCAGTCCTATCCTTCTCCATAATTATATTGAAACTAATGGTATTGTGATCACTGGATCGGAAGTGCTCCCCAACACATACCTCCATTACCTGACCTATCTCATTCCCTAACAGGAGATCCAACACTGCCCCTTCTCTAATTGGTACCTCTATGCATTGCTACACAAAACTATCTTGCACACATTTTACAAGCTCCAAACCATCCAGCCCTTTTACAGAATGGGCTTCCTAGTCTATGTGTGGAAAATTAAAATCTCTCACAATCACAGCCTTCTGCTTACTACAAATAACTGCTATCTCCTTACAAATTTGCTCCTCCAATTCTCACTCCCCATTAGGTGGTCTATATAATATACCCCTATAAGTGTTACTACACCTTTCCCATTCCTTAATTCCACCCAAATAGCCTCCCTAGACGAGCCCTCTAATCTATCCTGCCAAAGCAGCTTTGTAATATTTTCTCTGACAAGCAATGCAACACCTCCCCCTCTTGTCCCTCCAATTCTATCACACCAGAAGCAACGAAATCCAGGAATATTTAGTTGCCAATCACACCCCTCCTGCAACCATGTTTCACTAATAGTTGCAACGTCATATTTCCAGGAATCAATCAATGCTCTAAGCTCATTCACCTTTCTTACAAAGCTCCTAACATTCAAATAGATGCATTTTAGAAACTCTCCACCTCTTACTCTCTGTTTAACCTTAATGGTGCAAACAACTTTATTATCTTTTTCTTCCTTCTCCCCTACATCTTCGGTCTGAGCGCTCTCCTTCTCTGTCAACTGCCTATCCTACCTCACACACTGTCTACTAGCTTTCTCTATTTGTGAACTAACCTCCTCTCCCCTAGTCTCTTCAATTTGATTCCTACCCCCCAAACATTCTAGTTTAAAGTCTCCCTAGAAGCCTTAGCAAATCTCCCCGCCAGGGTATTGGCCCCCCTAGGATACAAGTGTAACCCGTCCTTTTTGTTCAGGTCACACCTGCCTCTAAAGAGGTCCCAATGATCCAGAAATATGAATCCCTGCACCCGCTCTAATCCCTCAGCCATGCATTTATTCTCCACCTCATTCCATTCCTACTCTCACTGTTGCGTGGCACAGGCAGAAATCCCAAGATTACTACCTTTGCAGTCCTTCTTCTCAACTGCGTTCCTAACTCTCTATATTCTCCTTTCAGGACCTCTTCCCTTTTTCTACCTATGTCATTGGTACCTATATGTACCACAACCTCTGGCTCTTCACCCCCCTACTTCAGAATATCTTGGAAGCAGTATGAACTGCTTCACTATCTGAGGAGTCAGGAATGGTGCAGAACATTGTGCAGATACCTGTGAACATCCCCACTTCTGACCTTATGATGGAACGAAAGTCATTGATGAAGCAGCTGAAGATAGTTGGTCCAAGGACACTTCCTTGAGAAATTCCTGCAGTGAAGTCGTGAGGATGAGACGATTGACCTCCAATTACCACAATCATCTTCCTTACTCAGGTATGATTCCAACCATCAGAGAGTTATCCCCCTAATTCCCATTGACTCCATTTTAGGGCACCTTGATTTCATACTCAGTGAAATGCTGCCTTGATGTTGAGGGCTATCACTCTCATCTCACCTCTGGCATTTAGCTCTGTGGTCCTTGTTTGGACAAAGGAGGTGATAAGGTCAGGAGCTGAGTGGCCTTGACAGAACCCAAACTGAGCATCCATAAACAGGTTATTGCCAAGTTGGTGCTGCATGATAGCACTGTTAATGACCCATTCCATTACTTTGCTGAGGATTGAGAGCAGGCTGGCAGGGTGGTAATTGGCTGGGTTGGACTCGTCCTGTTTCTTGTGTACAGGACATACCTGGGCAATTTTCCACATTGCCAGATAGATGCCGGTGTTGTAGCTGTACTGGAACAGCTTGGCTAGTGGTGCGACAAGTTCTGCAGCACAAGTCTTTAGGCTACTGCCAGGATTTTGTCTGGGCCTATAGCCTTTGCAGTATCCAGTGCTTTCAGCCATTTCTTGATATGCCATATATTTCTATCATTCCATAATCCTTTTGCATGCAGGGGACCAGCTCAAAAATCTATAAACAATAAGTCAGTACTTCTGTAATTCAATCTTTCTTACTCCAAAACTTGAACCTAGAAATTACAAAAAACCTACACAGATACCTACACAAAAAACCTACACAGAAAAAATTAAGTACTATTATGACAATTTTAAAACTCAATACTAAGTATACTGAGAGGTGTTGCTTTCCTTGTAGCAGATGTTCTGAACTTCCCAACAACTGGATTGCATCTCACTGTATATAATCAGTTTGAAAACTAACTCCAAAATATCTAGATTATTTTTGAACAGGGACGTCATTCCATACTGTTGAACTGCTAAAAGGCACAATCCAAAACAAATAAAAAGCAGTAATACTTCTATACGTTTAAATTTGATTTCATAGCATGCTAAATATTTTTAAAAAACCCTCATTCTTCAGCTTCCTTTGCAACCTAAAAATAACTTCCAGAGCTAGAAAATGTCTGACTCATCTAATGTTATTCTTTAAAATCTTCCCCTTTCAGAAAAAGAGCTAAATCAGTTCTTCATGCTGTTATAAAAATAATCTATACAATGAGTTTACTAAATGATTTCAGACAGATGGGGCTCTTCAGCCATGGTCGGCAGCTCATCCAGGAGAAGGGAAATTCTGGTCTCAAATCTCTGCCGGCTTGTAGCTGTACCCACTCTTTGAGAAGGCATCAGGAGTAAATCCCAAGGAAAGATCTGGATCTGAAGGTAGCCCTACATTGAGTTCAACTCTGACTGGCAACTCCTGTGATGCCACTGGTGCCGAACTGTATTGGTCTCTGTCATTCCTTTGGATTCATCAGCTGTGTAGTGAGTGGGAGCTGGCTGCATGGGAGCTGCTTGCTCTCTGTATCATACTGCCCTGGCTTGCTTATCACACAGAAAACTAGGATGCAATATCCATGGTAAACCCCAACTGATGGAGAGCCTCATGACTAAATGATACAATAAAGATTGACTTAATCTACATGTTAAGAAGCATGAGACATGAGTTCCTTGCATCAGTCCACTTTACTGTCAAATTTTCATTATTGTCAGCAATTCATTAGAACAACTGATTAAATATTGTGTAGTTTTATGGTCATACCATTAACAGTAAGTTAATTTATATATTTTTGCTATAATTGCAATAATACAACTTCCCATTTACATTGCAACAAAATTCCCCAAAGTTATTCTATATTTTAGGTAATTTCTGATAATGCTTTGCTTCATTATTCCTGTTTCCATAATTGTAGGAGCTAAATGATAGTTTCATCTTTATAGCATCAATGAGACAGGCAAAACTAAACAACCTCTCGGCTAATGTTTGTAGTTATTGACATTTGATATTCAATAAAACAACAAGATAAAATAATTTGATATATTTGCTGACATATTTCTATGATGTTTTCCTCATCGTGAATTGGAAATTTTAGGCATTCACATTCAAATCAATGTGAAAAAAATTCATTTTTATCAGATTATTTATTAACTGATATTCTTGCAGCAAAGTACTTATTCATGGCATATTATTATATTGAACATTAAACTGAAATAAATTATATTTTGAGATGATTAAATCAAACTTTTCTCAAAATTCCTTTGAATATGTATATATAAAATAAGTCTGGAAAAATTATAAAGATGCCTACTATGAATATGTTTCAAGTGATCCATATCGTATAAATAGACATTTTTATTTTAATTTAAGTTGCACTAAATATAAATTATGGTTGCAAAATACCCTTCTCATATAACCACAAGAGACAACTATTCTTCTTCCTGAAATTAATAAGCTTAACTAAAAAGGAGTTTTAATACTGTAAACTTTTCTCACTTCAGCTTTTCTGCAGTCCACATCTATGTCACTACTAGCTATCAATTTTACTCATATCTTTCATAAAGTACTAGTTCTCACAACTTCTCTTGATGTGTCACACACTAATTTTCAATATAACATTATTACACCCAACATTCTTATACTGTATAAATGCTGGCTTTAAATAATATTATTGCAAGCATGCATTCAATATTCTAATGCCCTCCAGTAATATCCAGTTCTACCTCTCTCTCCAGCTCATCAACTCAAAGAGCTCGAGCTGTCTTTCTATATGAATCAACATTTCCTCAAGTTTATTGATGATAATGTTGAATGTATTCTGCTTGAATGCTTTTCTGGTGCCTCTGACACTCGTTTCAACTGTAATATTAAGTTGTGCATGCTCTTCCACTCTCCAGCAGCAAAGCAAGTAATTCCTTGTAATACCATTTGCTTTTGTCCATATCTCCCTCTACCAAAGAACCCCAATACATGACTTTATATTATTTACAGTAATTTTTCCAGTTTCTCTTGTTTTCACACTTCCCTCAACACAATATCAAAATCACTCAAATTTCAGACTTTCATGTTCTCATCCAAGCTAAGTCCCATTAGCCATACTCCTCATCTTGGTCTACTGGGATGAGTGGTTCTGAAAATTGTAATTTCACATTTGAATTTTTCTTGAGTTCACCCCATACTATTTTAGTTATCATCTCTAACCTCACTTCTCAACTATATTTCTTGTTTCTCTGCAGTGATTCAGATAGATCTTTGACCAACTCTATTTGCCTTGATACATCCATCCACGATTTCCACTTTCCTTGACATCCTTTACCACTTTACAACTATTTTACCACTAGTTTTCTTCCTCAGTGGAAAGAATGTAGAAAACTATAAAAATATAGACAACTTTTAAGATTTGAAATTTCAGTGGCAGGCCGTAAGTGTGATACGAACATTTCAGTTGTTAACATTTATCACAAACACAGATTACAATTTTCTCTTTACCAACTGTATTTCTTAAATCTAATTTTTTTCCTTTGCTTTCATTTTGAGTACTAACCATAATCCATTTATTTTCATTCTCAGCTCCCCGATCCTCTGAGGAACAGAATATAGATGCTTTAAAGAATGCTTAGATAATCAAGTCAAACTTCAAGATAAATAAATAAGATTTTCAAATAAATTTGATGCAATGCTTTGATATCTGGTATTTTTATATTAACTTCTGAGTACATATCCAAACAAACACTGACCCTCAATTTCTATCTCCTGTTTCAACTCATCTGGTGTTAAAATCCTCATCCATCTTTGTCACTTCTACACTTGACTGTTATAATGCACTTCTGGCTGAAATCCAATCATTCATCATCCATAAACCTAAGTGTGTCCAATGCTCTGAGGTCTTTACTCTAACGCACAACACAATTTTTTTCCTCTGCTCTAATCCGGCCACATGTGACCTGCTATCAAGTATGGGAAGTGCCTTGGCTCGTTTCACTATATTAGTGGCCCTGTTGTTGTTCCTCTCCACACCTTATGGTGCCTCGGGCAGCAATCTTGCCGTTCGTCTAGCATTTGTTTTTTTTAAACAAGGCTGAGTTGCTAGCTCAACACTGCATGGATGGAAGGTGCCAGATTTGAACCCGCGACCACTCACCTTGAAGTTCGGTGCAGATGCCACTACACCACAAGTCAGATAACATTAGGGGTGGCCTACTTAAACAGAAATAGTTGTTTTTGTAGTTGAAAAATTTAATATAACATTAAGATTGATAAAGGGACAACCTTTATAATATCAAAATGCTGTATAAAGATTTATCCATTTAATTACCTTTTGAATTGCTACAGCCATTGTCATTTAAGTAGAGAGATTAGCTCATCTAAAAGTACACTCTGTAGTCATGACATGAATGTTTAAGGACTATTCATTGGGGGGGGGGATTTCATTGCCCTTTAAATTATGTCATGAGATCCTGAATATCAACAAAAGATATATAAAAAGTTGTAGGAATCTCAATTTAATACTTCATCCAAAGATTATCACTTATATTGATGAAATATAATGAGAAAACAGCCACCTAGTGAAATCTTAAACCCAACACATGCAAGGGCAAAAACAAGAATTCTCTTAACCCGAGCTGAGCTGCCAGTTACTTTGGTTTATGAGTATCATATTCATTGGCAATTTTGGTTAGAAAAGAAAATTTCTGTAATAGGTGCAAAAGTGAAGGCCTCATTAATAATGTTATTACCCACAGTTTGAAGAAGGCAAAGCTTCTGTCAAAAGTGCTAGAAATTTACTTGTTCTGGATTAGGAGTATTCTGAATCACATTAATACTGTTTTCAAAAGTTGCAAAATGATCATGAGCCTCCTTTGCAATTCTCGTGCAATAGTAACAGTCCTTTTTTTTTTACCCAGTTTTATTATACGTTAGAAAATTAGCAATCTTGTAAAGTAATCAAAACCAGTGCTGCAGCTGTGATCTCGATACAGACCAGAACGATGCACTGCAATCCAATTTATATATGTTGCTCAGGCCAAGAAAGCCATTGACCAGAGAAGTGGAAGATAGGAATGTACTTACAAATTCTTGGGTAGGGACTGAAGTAACAACTGGGCCTACCTGGCAGCATGTGATAAAGGAGCCAACAATCTCAAATGAGAGCCAAGAAATATGATGCATGAAAAATTAAGTGGTTTAGTAGTCAATTTGCTTGAGGAGTAGCCCAGAAGCTTGGACAAAACAGTTGTTTACATTCATAGAAAGTACAACATAGAACAGTGCAGCACAGTACAAGCCTATCGACCACAACGTTGTGTCAATCTTTTAACCTACTTCAAGATCAATCTGACCCTTTGTTCCTACATAAGCCCCCCATTTTTCTTTCATCTTTGTGCCTATTTCAGACTCTTAAATGTTCCTAATGTATTTAAATGTACAATATATTCTAAAATGTATAATCTAATGCAGCCTTTCTCAACCTTTTTTGTCCTGGAGGAACCCTTGAAATAATTTTCAGGTCTCAGGAAACCTTTACTTAAAATTTATTGTATTTACAGGTCTTGGTACAGTGGTGTGATCAGTAAGTTGTAGACATAATCATCCAAAAATAATTGTCAATGCTCTTTTGAGTAAGAATGAATTTTCAGCCAACCTTTCTTGAAAGAAATAGGTAGTTAAGCTCAGTTTACCTTTCTTGAAATTAATCTTTCCTTTCCATAAATTTTAAAAACTCTTAAGGCAAACATAATAAATTTCTGTTAAATAACTCACCAAAGCTAAAGTGGGACTTAATTTTTCTAAAGGTAGGCTAGGTAGATTTAATTTAAATAAAAGTTGTAAATCGATTTTAATTAATGCTATTTACAACATCAGAATTTATTGTCAATGTTGAATAGTTAAGTTACTAAAAACCATAAGCCAATACAACATGAATAAAATGAACACATTCAATGCTCGGAAAACACACTTCATGCTCCTCATTAACCTACCATCCTCCCCTCCATGCAATACAGTGCTCATCAATTATCAGTGGCCTCCTCTATCTTGTGTCAAAAACAGGGAATGGACTCAACCAACACACACAAAATGCTGGTGGAACGCAGCAGGCCAGGCAGCATCTATAGGAGGAAATACAGTCGACGTTTCAGGCCGACTCGGTCCTGACGAAGTGTGTTGGCCCAAAACATTGACTGTACTTCCTTCTATAGGTGCTGCCTGACCGCTGCATTCCACCAGCATTTTGTGTGTGTTGCTTGAATCTCCAACATCTGCAGATTTCCTCGTGTTTGCATTTTTCAATGGACTCAGCCATACTGGGCTGAGAGACCTCTAACGGGGCTACTCAGCCATTGCCCACCACTGCGAGTGCTGACAACAACACAACACGAAATTCAAAAAACGATATTTTCTTTTAATCATAGTTTCTTGCGGAATCCCTAGCAACCTCTCACAGAACCCCAGTTGAGAAAACCTGATCTAATATAATGTACTGTATATGTGACTTAATTTAAACATATCAAGGTACTTCACCAGAACAACTGGAATATTTTGTTTAGTTAATCAGCCAAACTTTGAGGCACATAAACAGATATAACATTACTGTCTGAAATGTTCTGTCTGAATATTTTTACACTGTGGTACTTGAGCCAAAGATGAACTTCAGACTGCACAAACATGCAATTATGAAATGTCTAGTAATTTCTTTGTCCGTTAATCTCCTGGTGAGCTATGGTAACCATGGTTACTTCCACCACCAGGAAGAACCTGGGAAGCAGGTGCATTTGTACACCACCTGTTTCATGCACACATAAAACCCTGAGTATGGAATAGTTATGGGTGCCTTCAGAGTGATGCCGATAATGAACTATTATTTTGAAGAGATCAAACAGTGGTCACAGTGATCAAGCGAGAGCAATTATCTTCCAATATATCAAACAGGGCAATGTTGGATTTTAATGATAATAGGTTACTGTTGCTAGCTTTCAGAGTGCTATGAACAGTCAGGATAGATAACATTGATCATGAGGAAGCTTCTTTGATTATCAGCCATGAATAGGCATTGAATTAATAGAGAAGTTCCTGGTTCTGAAGGAGCACTTCAATTGTTACTGAAGTACAGACATGATGAGGTGAGCTTGATGTTGCCTACAACACTAGCAAATCACTCTATGCATCATCTAGGCAAAATAAAAAGTGGCATTTCTCTGAGAATTCAAGTCAAGTCGAGTCAAGTTGGTTGTCAATTGCACAAGTGCAGGTATGCCTAGGTGCAATGCAAAACTTAATTGCACCAGCATCACAGGCTATGCATATGCAAGATTGGGCACTATGGTAGTGTAGCATTTAGCGTAATGCTATTAAAGCTCAGGGTTCAATTCTGGCATGATCTGTAAGGAGTTTATACATTCTCCCCATGGAATATGTGGGTTTTCTCTACGTGCTCAGGTTTCCTCCCACAGTGCAAAGATGTACTGGTTCACTGGTCATTGTAAGTTGTCCTGTGATTAGGTTAGGGTTAATTCGGGGGTTGTCAAAGGTTGCTGGACAGCCCTATTCCACATCATATCTCTCAAAGAATAAATAAATAAAAATTAAAGTCTAACTGTCCCTGCTGCATTACTCTGCTCTCCTACAGTAGAAGTTCATGGTAAGATATGAGAAAACATAAAACCCTTTCTGTATCTCAAGAACTAACTCATAGCAAAGGCAGACAGTAATGACGAAGTTCACCATCACCTTCAATGTACCAGCATGTCAGTCAGTTGAAGAACAGAGTATTTTCACAGGCCTGGCACAAAATTCAGGGTACATGAAGTAGTAGTAAGCTCTGCCCTCCTGTATCCTTCTGAGAAATAGACAACTACAGCAAGTATCTTCAAGGCACTGGAAAATACCAACAGTACTGCCTCCATACAATCCTGAAAATAAGTAAAACAGTGTTGCTATTCTCTCCCTGGCCACATCTTCAACACTGATGCTCTGGTTACATTCTGACAGTAATTTTGCACAGGCCATTTTATTCACATGTCCAAAACCACACTCTTGAAAGAGTACTTTACTCTGAGCTCTGACATGGAAAGAGCTTACCAAGAGAAAGAACTAAGATCCAGTTGATGTGCTCAAAGCCGCCTTGAAGGATGCCAATAACTTCCTATGCCCAATATTTCCACATCAGCCTCATTAGCCATGCGAAAACCCACAAAACCAGAGTGTGAGTAAATCAGCCTTAATCCCGAGGAAACTATTTAAGAACCATTACCGCACAATTATTTTTGACACTTACTTATAAAATATTTTGAATTATTTGACAGTTCAGTTGAGGCCTGGGACTCAGCCTGTGATGCTGATGAAATTAAGCTTCTCATTTCACCTGGGCATACGTGTACTTACCCAGTGTTTACTATTACTTCATAAAACTTCACAAAAGATTACACTCCACATAAGTTTTTTAGAAAATATGCATTATAATACTCTGCTTTGTAAGTTACTATTACCTCCCAAAGAACATCAGGACCGTTAGATCTGCAACCTATTTTCAGCTCCCCCTGACAAATACATATCTTCCTGAGATTTGTTTGTTTATTGTGTGCCAATTTAACTTTCCAGGATTTCCATTTCATTTGCTGAAGTCAATGACCTTCTTTGAAATATATTTATTCAATAAGAGTGTATTCCTTTTATTCTTCCATGGAAACTGAGGAAGGATTTGTTCAGAAAATGTACTCCTTACTCACCATTCAGCATCAAGTTAATTTGCTTCTCTTCAGTTTTACCTTCCATCTGACAGCTTTTGATATTGTGGAACTTCTTGACTGCTAATATTGACTTCAGATGTTTTGTGTTCCGCCTTCTGATACTGTATAACACACAGCTGCTTGGTGAAGTTCTCCTTCACTGCAGCAAGAGTTTTACGAACTGTGTATCTGCTTTGTAGTTTGTTTAATTTGCTTGTTGATCAAGCTACCTGTAGATTATATTTGTAGAGTACACTCAGTGGCCATTATATTAGGTACAACTGAACACCTGCTCATTAATGCAAGTATCAAATCAGCCAATCATAAGGCAGTAACTCAATGCATAAAAACATGCAGACATGGTCAAGACGTTCAGTTGTTGTTCATCAAAATATCAAAATGGGTAAGAAATGTGATCTAAGTGACTTTGACCATGGAATAATTATTGGTTTATTGGCTTGAGTATCTCAGAAATTGCTGATCTTCTGGGATTTGTGTGTGTGTGTGTGTGTGTGAGACATATGTCAGTGATATTAGACCTGATTCTGAAATTACAGAAATGTACTAAAATGCAAGATAGAAAGTTAAGGTGATTGACTGGAACAGTGTTATAGTGAAGTACAAAGAAGTCGAGGACTTTTAGAACTTCCTTGATTAGTATGTTCCTAATTAGGAAAGAGGCATCATGAGAAATCTGGACAGTAGGTGGTGAACCACACGTTTGGGAAGAAATGATCCCTAAATCACAAAGCTAATGTTAATGTGGTGAGGGACAGAGAGAAATCCAAAGTCGAACTTTTGAAAACAAGATGAGGGAAATTCTCAGTCATTTGAGATAAGACCCAGCCAAGATAAATTGGATCTAAATATTAGTAAGTAAAATTGAAAAGAACAATTTTTTGAACAATCTTTATAAATGCCCTTAAGAGGAAATGCTATTGAACCAAGCCAGCGAACCTTGGATGACAAAGGAGACAGAGTACATTATGAAAGGACAGCATTCCATGTATGAAACTTGCCAGGAAATAATTCCAGTAAAAATATAAGTGAATATAATAAGTTAAGGTGAGACTAGAAAAGGAAAATATGAGGAAAGAAGGAACATAAAAAGACAAGGGCAGCTAACGTAAAAACCTTTGGTAGTAATGCAATGGGCAGGTGGGTAATAAGAAGAGAGATAGGGCAGTTAGGATAAAGCAGGTGAATCAAACTTGTCACCTCATTTTGACTTTTTACCAAAAAAGGATTCTGTCAAAATCTTAGTAGAATGGGAGGTGTAAACATAATTGATCCATTGAAAATTCAGAAGGAGGAGGTACTAGAAAGGCCAGCTACATTTTAAGTTACCAGGTCCAGATGGGATGCATCATTGGCTGCTTGGAGGTGGGATGAAGATTTCAGAAGGCTTTGTCATAAACTTCCATTCTCTCTGTACAAAGGGAAAATGCCAGAAACTAGAAAATGGCAAATGTAAGGGAATGCCACTCAGTTGCAGGGTAGTTAATTTAACCTTGGTTTTCAAGGCTGCAGAGAGATTAATCAGAACAAACCTTCATGAGCAACAGAGAAGTTTGTTTGATTAAGAGAAACTAGCACAGATTTGTTATTTCCATATTGTTCTATCCCATGATCAATCTGATTTATATTGGAAGATATTGAAAAAATACTCAATTCAATTCCAAGACACAATGGTACCTGGGAAATGGATATTCTCTCCTGAGCACAGTTCCATGCCCTCCTCACCCAGAGTTTTTGAAGGATCCAGGCACTGCCAGTGTAAAATGTTCCTTTCCTCAAAGCCTTGTTTCAAATATACCTGAGGAATGTTGGATGCCTACTAATAGACATCAAGGAAATTGAAGTATAGAAATAATGGATTGGGAGCTTTAATTTCTGATATCAACCAGATATCAAAAAAGCCTCAATAGCAGCCAGCTATAAAGCTTACTACATCTTGCTGGTGGTTCTGAAATGGGAGTGGAACATCCATACAAGGACAGGTATGGTGCCATTGGAATGTATCTTTGAATGAGGGCCCTATTTGCCTGTTGTGATTTTAAATAGTTGACATTATTACGGAAAGGAGCCCACAGAACCGATAATATATTCCTGTTGTTGTTTCTGTGGGCTGAAAGGTTTAAAATTATCCCACAAGTCTGATGTACCTTGACATTATTCTGTCACTCATGAAAGTCTTCAGAAATAGGCATTTAAATTATCTGACAGTCCACATCCGTATTATTTGCAACTACTTCAGTGTTCTCGGCATTAATTATATGTATCTTTATGCAGATACAATGTACACAAACGTAAAAAAATTTACAGTGAAAATATTGACAACATTTATTTGTCACAATCGATAAGAGTGCAGTTCATAATTATAATAGAAGCTTCCTCACAACTAAACTGTCAAGGTTACAGTAAAAACTCTTAGTTATATCTGAGGTCTGGAACAACTAGAGCACCTCAGATGTCAGTGAGCATAAAAGAACATGAACAGAAAAAGACCTGTTTGGGGCAACAATTAGCTTAAGTAGCCATGAGGCTAGGGTCAGAGGGACGGATTTCTCAGAATTGTTGATCGACTAGGTGGTTGGTGGGTGATGAAAAGGAGGGGAATAGCACACAAATGAGTGGGAAAGGAATGTCTGAGATTCACAGGGTGAGTTAATGAATTAGACCAAAAGGGGAGGTTGGGGATCTTCAGCCCTTATTGAAGAGCTGAAACTATCAAGGATGTCAGTACATAGGATAGGTTGATGCTGAGCCTCATGGACGGCTGAGGGTTGACCTAACCTGAGGAGATCGGGAATATTGAAAACAAGGGGCTTTGAGGAGATACTTTTTTTTAAACAGTTGAGAACATTCAAATAAATGGGACTTCACCGCTGTACAATTCTGTGATTATATGACCTAATCCTATGTTGGTCCAAGAATGTCCATTGATGGGCACTCGTTGGACAACATTAACTTAATTTTCCCCAAAATGTTTCAGATGAATACCAATGGAGCTAAGGTAAACAGCTGCCTATCTAAAATAGAAAATACAACAGGCAGACAAATGCGACCAATATTGTCCCAAGAATGACACAAAATAGAAGTTATTATTTTATTATTGCATGTGCTAAAATAAATAGTACTGGGGAATCTAATTCCTCGGTAATCATGAATCATATGGGTAAGATCCTTTCTCCAGAATATGGAGGATTTGGATACCAGAAGACAGATCCTCAAACCTGAACTTTAACAGGACCACTAAGCTCACTAGGCTTGCTATCATTCCTTGCCCTGTTGTATACTGAAGCACATATTATGGCTGAATAAATCCTTCAACAATACATCTTATTCTAGTAACATGCACAGACTGATAATACAGATCTGATCGGTCTATCAGTAAACAAGTCCAAATACAATAACATTTAATCTTCCAATAGTATTATAAATGATGTATTCTTGAAAAATTGGCTAAAGGCAACTTAACTAGCTGTTGAGAACATCTGGTACAGAGTTCCTCTATTTCATTACAAGACATTTACTATCTGCCACAAGAAGCAGCTCCATACTTCACTCTGAGAGCAGGGCTAATTGAAAGGTCTTTCCCTGGTACCAGGAGGTAATTAACTGGTGAATGCTTGGAACAGAGACTTCACGGAGGTATACAATTTTGAGACAGCTCTCCAAAAGCTCATAACAAAAACATTCACAAATTAATTTAAAAACTTTTCATGGAGCCAGCACTAACACAATTATTTCAGAAAGCCTTTTTGTCAGAAGTGTAGGGTAAACTGATACCCAAGAAAGGTTGTAAATTCTGCTTAATATCAAAGACAAACAGGATTCCCTACCATTTTTCAATACTCTTCTCAAGGTGTGGCTTCTATTTTTATTCGATGAAAAATAAAATATATTTTATGTTTTGAAGACTTGAAAATTTCAATTTACAATCAGGCCTAATTTGTTCAGAAAGCTTATGGGAATTCTAAGTAAAACTGCCAAATGCACTAAGGCAGAGACTCAAAGAGAATTTATAAATTAGAGGACTAACTCAAAAAAGTGCAAAGCACCAGACAATTTTGAGTCAAGTTTGTAAAAATGTTCAGTTGAGTAGCAAAATTTTTAAGCCTTCTGTGATTACTTTTGAATCTAGAATTAATTGTAAAATACACATAAAAGCTTTAATGTTCATGGTATTTTATACGAACTTTAATTAGCCAGTTCCTTTTGCAATTTGCTTTGATGTATGAATTACATAAAGACCATATGTATGGCATCAATCCATGTGCACTGCCTAAATCTTGGCTTCCTTATGAAATTGAATCATCAATAATTAACAAGTGATGAGGACTACGTGCAGGAAAGCTCAGCTTTAGAGCAGAAACAACCCAAAGCCTGTGCAGCTTAGAAGGAATATTAGCAAAACAACAAATTTCCCAACATACTGTCCCTCCGTAATATTAAACCTGAACAAAAAGAACAAAACAAAAGTTTTGACAAGAACAAAAGTTAGGGTGGGCTGGGAAGGACTATCATGTTGAAGGCTAATGCTTTCAATCTTATACCAAGGCAAATTTCTAAAGACAGAACTTCAGCCGTTGAGCTGTACCTGCGCAGGACTGCTTGCAGAGCATAAGCTCACTAGTATTCTATTCCATAGAGAATTCCACAGATGCTCCCTGCTCAAACACTGAAGAATTTATTTCCTTCTACTGGAATAAAGAGCCTAAGGCATATAGATTTGCCAGAAATCCAGCCTTTCTGAAGGCTATTAACTGAAAATGTTAACTTTGTTTCACCCTCACAGATCTTGCCTGGCCTATTGAGTTTTTTAGCATCTTCTGTTTTTGCTTCAGATTTCCAGCATCTGCTGGTTTTTTTCTCTCTTCAAATGAAAAAATACTATTTCCATTTGGAATCTAATAACATTGCTATCATACTCCACAACAGAAACACTTCAGGAATCGCTATTAGTCATGTAACTAACATACACAAAAACTAAGACTGCTAGACATTGTAGATGACAAATGATGCAATAGAAAATTTGATTCTCAACCCCCGAAAAAAAATCATTTACCATCTCAATGAGATTGTGGCATATTATTTAGGCAGAGGCTCTGTTGGTAAAAAAAAATGAAATCAAATCCTTAGAAAGAGGTGCCATGGGATCAGAAGATGTAGAATCCTTGTGATATAGTTAAGAAACTGCAAGGGTAAAACGACCCTAATGGGAGTTATATGTCGGCTCCCAAACAGTACCCGAATATGGGATATAAATTTCAATGGAAAATTTGAAAAGCATGTAATAAGGGCAATGTTATAAGAGTCACGGGCAAGTTCAATATGCAGGTTGATTGGGAAAGCCAGATCACTACTAGTACCCAAGTGATGGAATTTGTGGAATGCCTACGAGTTGGCTTGTGGCTGAGCCTACCAGGGGACAGGCAATACTTGTGTGGGAGTTGTGTAATGAACCAGATTTGATTAGGGAGCTTAAGGTAAAGGGGCCCTTGGGAGACAGTGATCATTATATGATAGAATTCACCCCGCAGTCTGAGAGGGAGAAGATTCAGTCAGATATATCAGTATTAGAGTCGAATCAAGAGAATTACAGAGGCAACAGAGAGAAGCTGACCAAGGTTGACTGGAAAGGGACACTAGCAGAGATGACAGCAGAAAAGCAGTAGTAGGAGTTTCTGGGATCAATTCGGAAGGCACAAGATGGGTACACTGCAAAGATGAAGAAGTATCCTAAAGGGAGGTTGAGGCAACAGTGTGTTAAGTGAAAAACAGCATAAAAGCAAAAGCATATAATATAGCAAAAAATAGTGGGAAGTTAGAGGATTAAGAAGCTTTTATAAACCAACAGAAGGCAACTAAAAAAACCATAAGAGAGAAAAGATGAAATTTTAAATAAGCTAACCAATTTATTTTCCATATATATAAAGATTAAATGAGAGGATAGAGTAGATATTCAACTGCCGAAAAATGACCCTGGAGAGGTAGTAATAACCATATAACCATATAACAATTACAGTACGGAAACAGGCTATCTCAGCCCTTCTGGTCCGTGCCGAACGCTTACCCTCACCTAGATCCACCTACCTGCACTCAGCCCATAACCCTCCATTCCTTTCCTGTCCATATACCTATCTAATTTTTTTTAAATGACAAAATCAAACCTGCTTCTACCATTTCTACTGGAAGCTCATTCCACACAGCTACCACTCTCTGAGTAAAGAAGTTCCCCCTCATGTTACCCCTAAATTTTTGCCGCTTAACTCTCAACTCACGTCCTCTTGTTTGAATCTCCCCTACTCTCAATGGAAAAAGCCTATCCACGTCAACTCTATCTATCCCCCTCATAATTTTAAATACCTCTATCAAGTCCCCCCTCAACCTTCTATGCTCCAAAGAATAAAGACCTAACTTGTTCAGCCTTTCCCTGTAACTTAGGTGCTGAAACCCAGGTAACATTCTAGTAAATCTTCTCTGTACACTCTCTCTATTTTGTTGAAATCTTTCTTATAATTCGGTGACCAGAACTGTACACAATACTCCAAATTTGGCCTCACCAATGCCTTGTACAATTTTAACATTACATCCCAATTCCTATACTCAATGCTCTGATTTATAAAGGCCAGCATACCAAAGCTTTCTTCACCAATGGTGGTCAAAGAAATGGTGGATGAACTTAATAAGTATTTTGCCTCAGTCTTCACTGTGGAAGACACATATAATATGCCAGAAATTTTAAAGTCAGTGGGCTAAGTGGATGCAGTTGTTACTATTGAGGAGAAGGTGCTTGTGAAGCTGAAAGGTCTGAAGGTAGGTAGGTCACCTGAAACAGATGGACTACACCGCAAGGTTCTGAAAGAGGTAGAAAATTCTGAAAGGGAGAAAGAAAATGTTGAGGAGATTGTGGAGGCATTAGTAATGATCTTTCAAGAATAACTTGATTCAGGAATAGTCCTGGAAGACTAGAAAATTGCAAATACCACTCCACTCTTTCAGAAGGAAGGGAGGCAGAAGAAAGGAAATTATAGACCAGTTAACCTGACTTGAGAATCTGGAAGATGCTAGAGTCCATTATTAAGGATGATGTTTCAGGGTACTTGAGAGCACATGATGAAACAGGAAACATCAGCATGGTTTCCTGAAGAGAAAATCCTGCCTGACAAATCTGTTGGAATTAGTTGAAGAAATAAAAGGCAGGATAGACAAAGGAAAGTCAGTGAATGTTGCTTACTTGGATTTTCAGATGTGTTTGACAAGATGCCAGACATGAGGGATGTCCATTTCAAACAGAAATGAGAATCAATCGCTTTAGCCAGGGAGGGTGGTGAATCTGTGAAGTTCATTGCCACAGACAGCTATGGAGGTCAAATAATTGGGTATAGTTAAAGCAGAGGTTGTTAAGTTCTTGGTTAATCAGGACAACAAAGGTTATGGAATGCGGTTGAGAAGGATAATAAATCAGCCAGAATGGAATGGTGGAGCAAATTCAATGGATCGAGTGGCCTAATTTTGATCCTATATCTTATAATCTTACACAACAAGATCACCATAAGGAAATGCACTAGCTGGCACTATCCAGGCTGCAGGAGTATGTGCTGAAGGACACAATGACACTTGGTGAAGCCAACATGAAGGTTTTGAGAAGGACTGCAATCTCAATTCCTTCTGCCACTAAACATTGAAGGACTAAGTCCTGTAAAAAAGCCTCTCAAACACTATGTTTCGGTTGGAATTGTGTCCTGTATGCAGAATGTATTCATACAACAAAATATATAGAACTAATAATACTAAGAATATACAGACTGAATGACAATATGAATGTAAAGAAGGCCTTGCACTTTTCCACCATAGTTGAGCTTCAGATTAATTTAGTCTCATATATCCCAGGGTGCAAAGAAGAGCCTTGCTCTTGTGAAACTCACAGAGTAAACAGCATATATGATAATAAAAGAAAACAAATTCCTTGGAGTTATCATTTCAGAGGATCTGTACTGAATCCGGTACATACGTACATGCCATTAGAAAGATGGCAAGGCAGTGCCTCTACTTTCTTAGAAGTAGATTTGGCATGCCATCTAAAACTTTGACAAACATCTGTAGATGCACAGTGGAGAGAATCCCACCTGGCTGCATCATGGAAGAACCAATGCCCATCATTGGAAAAGCCTACAAAAAGTAATGGATACAGCCCAGTACTTCACGGGAAAAGCCCTCCCCACCGCTGAGTACATCTACAAGCAGCAATGCCACATGAAAGCAACGTCCATCATCAACGACCCCCACCATCCAGTACATGCTCTTTTCTCACTGATGCTATTGGAAAGGAGGCACAGGAACCTTAGGTCCCATACCGCCAGGTTCAGGAACAGTTATTACCTTCAACTATCAGGCTCCTGAGCCAGCATGTATAACTTTACTCACCCCAACATTGAACTGATTCCACAACCCATGGAATCACTTTCAAGGACTCTACAACACATGTTCTCAATATCAAGTTATTTATTTATTTTTATTTGGAAAGTTTGCCTTTTGCACTTTGGTTGTTTGTCCATCTTTGTGTGTAGTTTTTCACTGATTCCATTGTATTTCTTTGTATCTACTGTGAAGCCTGCGAGAAAATGTATCTCAGGGTTGTACGTATTCAAATTCAACTTCAGGTTTATTGTCATTCACCATTCAGCTCAATGAAACATTCCTCAGGGACCAAGGTGCAAAACCATGCGGAAGAGAGGCATTACTGTCATTGACGTGCAGTGTGGCCTGGAAGTCCACTCTAGTCTGAATGCCTGCCATATTCCTCGCATGTGTAGATTCTTGCGTGTAGTCCCATTTTGCCTCCTGATGATGTGGGTAAGTGCAGCTCTTGCTCACCTGAGAGCTGTCTTATCCCCAAAACTGAAGACAGCATCCCATCATTTCAGCAGTGTCCAGACCTCTGCTGCTTCTCATTGACCCAAATAGTGATGGATTTAAGGAGAGAGGTGTCCTCTGCACACTACATATAGCCAGTCAGAGATCCTGCATGTTCATCAATGTTTATATGATGATCATCGGTCATACGGTGACATATATGTACTTTGAAAATAAACTTACTTTGAACTTTAATAAATACAATGACGAGTGCAAAACAATAGATTAGTGTCAAGACAGTAGTACAAACTGAAGAAGTCCATAAGAAATGGAGAGATTAAATTAGGAGTTGATAAACTTGACACCAAAGAGATGTGATTGGTTCAGAAGTCTGATAACAGTGGGGAGGAAATTGTTGTTAGGTTTGATTGGCTGGACTTTACTTTATCCAAGAAGGTAGAAAAATGGAAAAGGAATGAATAGGGTAGTATGCATCCTTGATGATACTATTAGCCTTCCTGAAAAACTGCAAAATGAATATGGACAGATGGAAGGAAGTGACAAGCCTCGGATGGACTGGGTAATGATTACCACTCGTCTGTTCAGCTGGTCCAGAACAGAGCAGTTGGCATACGAGGCTGAGATGCAACTGCTCAGAATACTTTCAATAGCATATCCATAGAAGTTCAAGAGTATCTTAGTGGACAAGCCAAATCTTCAGAGTTCTTTGTAGTTCTTGTATATGCTTTTATATATAAAGTTTATTTTGAAACAAAAAGATGTTTAATCTGAATGGTAAATCCCCCAACATTCCACAATAGCAGTCATAGCTGGTTAGCAAATGGAAGCAACGATATAGGCAAAGACCTCTGCTTTCTGATACTATGCTATGATTGGGTGTTCGAATTTTGACATTGAATCATGGAGTTTTAGAACATGGAAAGAGGACATTTGGCCCATCACATCCATGCCAGCCATCATGGACCCATTTATATTAATCCCATCATCCAACACTTGACTCTTAGCATTTTATGCCCAAGAAATTTAAGTGCCTGTACTCTCGCAGGCAACATATTCCAGGCACTTATCAGCCTCTGAGTGAAAAAAGTCACTGTGAAGATCCAATCTAATCTTTTATCCCTTGCTATCATCTAGTTTTATCTATGTACTTCCAATATATGAAAATGTTTCCTGCAATCTACCTTATCTATACCCCCTTATAATTTTATATATCTCAGTCATGTATCCTCTTAACTTCCTCCCGCTCTATGGAAAATAGATCTTGACTCTCCATTCTCTCCGCATAATTGAAACATTCCACCATATGCAATATCCTTGTGAATCTCCTCTGCAATCTCAGCAGTACTGTCTTTTCTCTAGGCTGGTGGTAACTAGAACTGCAATTAGTCCTTCAGATGAGATCTGACCAATGTTTTCTAAAAATGGACCATTACCTGCCTACTCTTGTATTTAATTCCCTGACTAATGAAGGCTAGCATTCCATATACCTTGTTAACCATGCTGTTGAGTGCACTGCCACCTTCAAGGCTCTTTAGGCTTGAACACCATGTCGCTCCTTTCCATATATGGCATCTGTCTAGCTTCAATTGTACTCCCAAGACACACATTTATCTGGACTAAAATCTATCTGCCCTTCCTCAGCTCCTGTTATCCCTGTGCTTTCCATTATTCAAGTAGCGAACCAGGAATAATCCTGGAAACTATAGACCAGTGAGTCTCACATTAGTGGTAGGGAAATTACTGGAGAGAATTCCTAGCAATAGGATTTATGAGCATTTAGAAACCAGTGGCCAAATTAGGGACAGCCATCATGACTTTTTGCAGAGTTGTGTCTTACTAACTTGATTGAGTTTTTTGACAAGGTTCCAAGGGTGATTGATGAAGGTCGAGCTGTGGTTGTTGTCTACATAGATCTTAGTAAGGGGTTTGACAAACTCCCTTATGGAAGGCTCATCAAGAAGCATTAAGATGCATGGGATCTATGGCCATTTGCATTCTGAACTGGCTCACCCACAGAAGACAGAGAGTGGTGGTCAAAAGGATTAATTCACTGGAGGTCTGTGACTAGCAGTGTTCCACAGGGATCTGTACTGGGACCTCTGTTATTTATGATGTGTATAAGTGACCTGGATGAAAATGTAGATTGGTTGGTTAGTAGGTTTACAGATAATACGAAGATTAGTGATGTTGTGGATAGCATAGAAGACTGACAAAAAAAAAATACATCAGGATAGAGTTAAGTTGCAGATATGGGTGGAGAAATGGGACATGGAGTTTAGCTGGCCAAATGAGAAGTGTTGCAATTTGGAAGGTCAAATGTATGGAGACAGTACACTGTTAAGGACAAGACCCTTAAAACTGTTGATGAGTACAGAGATCTTGGAGTCCAAGTTCATAGCTTCCTGAAAGTGGCTACACAGGTTGATCGGGTGTTTAAGAAGACATATTCATGCTTGCCTTTATTAGTCGAGGCATTGAGTTCAAAAGTCAGGAAGTTATGTTGTAGCTTTTTAAAACTCTAGTTAGACTGCATCTGGAGTATTGCATACACTTCTGGTTGCCTCATTATAGGCAGGATGTCAAGCCTTTGAAGAGGGTGCATAAGAGGATTACCAGGATACTGCCTAGATTGGAGACCATGTGCTATAATGAGACATTGTACAAACTTGTGTTGTTTACTCTGGAGCAACAGAGGCCAAGGGGAGGTCTGATAGACATTTATAAGATTATGAAAGGCATATATTGAGTAGACAGACAATATTTTCTTCCCAAGGTTGTAACACCTGATACCAGAGGGCATGCTTTTAAGCTGAGAGAGGTACATTCAAAGGAGATGTGAGGGGCAGGTTTATTTTGCAGTGAGAGGTGGGTGCCTGGAGTATGCTGCCTGAGTTGGTGGTAGAGGCAGATATGTTAGAGACATTTAAGAGACATTTAGATAGATACATAAATGTGAAGGAAATGTAAGGATGTGGATTTTGTACAGGCAGAATGGATTAGTTTAGTTGGATATTCAATAACTAATTTAACTGGTTCAGCACAACATTGTGGGCTGAGGGTCTGTTGTTTTGCTGGATTGTTCTGTGTTCTACCCACACCATCAACAACTTTACCAATATTTGTACCACCTGCAAATTGATTCATAATGCCTCCAATACAAAGAGCAAAGGTCCCAGCAATAATCCCATGAAATGCCACTCATCACAGGCATCCAATCACAAAAATATCTCTCTACCATTATCATCTGTCTTCTATTACCAAGCTAATTTTGTATCCAATTTACCAACTTACTCTGGATCCCTTGGGATCTAGACTCTTGGATGTCTTTCATTTGGGTCCATGCTCAGAACTTTATTGAAGTCCATGTAAACCTCGTCATTACACTAAAAAAAAATCCTTTCAGCTTGGTCACACTGGACCTACCCTTGACAACATCAGTCTGCCTATCTCTGATTAGTCACAGCTTTCCTAGTGATCAATAGTCAAGTCCCTCTGGAATTTCTCCAATAACTTCCCTACTGTTGATGTTAGGCTCACAAGTCTATAATTACCAGGCTTTTAACTGCTGTCCTTCTTGAAAAGAGGGACCAGATTTGCCATCCTCCACTCACCTATTAATTCAATTCTGCCCAGTAGAGATGGAAAAATCTTAGAGCCCCAACAATCTCTTCCAGTCTCCTGTCACAGCCTGGGATAAACCTCATCTGGCAATGGAGTTTTATTCATCTTTAAACCCTAAGGCATAGAATTGTCAGGAAACGTAGAGAAGGCTTGACCCAAATACAGAGCAGCAGAGACGATTAAACAGTGAGCGACAACTTAAATGATAAACTGCAAAATAACAAGCCACAAGGGGCCAGCTATAAAGGAGAACAGATACTTAACACGACAAGACAACAGAGAAACTGAAGGCCAGGAACAACTGGTTGTGGTTGGCTTGATCATTTGTGTGAACAAGGATTGTGGGTGAGAGTTGAGATTAAATGGGCTGCAGGTGATGATTTGGGAACAAGTGACAGGTGAATCCTGTTAGCTGGGAGGAGACTGGGATGTGCCTGCATGTGCAGTCCTGACAGGACCCTTCCCCCAACACCCACAGCAGGAATCCACCAGAGCCTCCTGCATGTGTGGAGGAAGACAGAGAGTGAGTTAGGCAATGGTTCTGGAACAAGAGGCTGGGAGAAGCACACCATATTGAAAGGCCCCTTGCTTCTACCTGGTGGTGCTGTTTCCCCAGACATTTGATGAGTGGGTAATCGGCAGCTCTAGAGTAAGTGCATAAATTGTTTCTCCACCAACGCTCATGCTTTAGGGGTGGCAGGGGGTGGATTAAGGGAGCTCTCCCTAACTGCCTAGGAGGTTCTGAAAGTGTTGGGAATGAGGGTCCTGCAACCTGAAATGATTCTGGGACCAGATGGGACTCTGGCTGATGATCTGGATGGTCGTCCCATAGGACACTCGTCGATTCAGAGGGCCAGAGCGATAAGGTTGTCAAGGTCAGTGGGCATCTCCCAGGTAGAGAACTAGTCTTTCAAGCACTCCAAGAGCTGTGATATGAGGTGCTAGAAGTACTTCCACATTCCATCCACACTCCACCTCAAGGGTCCTGAATTCTGCAAAGCAATCCAGCACCGACCATGATGCAAGCGAAGTATCCAATAAGCTGACTCCTGTCCACTTCCTGGATGGTTGAAAACCCAGGGCATCTCAGTGGTAAAAATCTTCATATTTATTGCAAATGGTGGTTTCACTGTCGCAGTTAGCGGCAGCCCAGGTCAGAGCTCACCCAGTCAAGAGAGAAATGATTATGGCAAATTTGGCTTGGTCTGTAACATACAGAGAAGGCCAGATCTTGAAGTGTAAGATGCAATGGGACAGGAAGTTGCTGCATCAAGTTGGGGATCTGTCATTGTGTTAGGGCACTGGAATCTAGGGCTCAGGGTGGAGATCGGCTGTCACAAAGTTGCTGTATTGAGACAGAGAGTGGCAAGCAGATGTTCAGTGGTTTCCTGTTGCTTCACAACCATGTGACCCTGTCAACAGATGACTCCTTCAGGCAAGCATACTCCACTGGGTCAATCGTTCATTCACTGATCCTGTCAGGAAAAGTGGAGGATGTTTGATGCAAACACAGAACAGTGGAGACAATTAAGCAGGGAGTAATAACCTTAATAATAAACTGCAAAATAACAAGCCACAAGGGGCCACAAAACAAGAGAGAACAGATACTTAATAGAACAAGACAATACGATAACTGGCAATCAGGAACAACTGATTGAGGGTGGCTGGTTCATACAGATGAACAAGGACTGTGGATGAGAGCTGGGTTTAAATGGGCTGCAGGTGATGATTTGGAAATGAGTAGCAGGTGACTCCTGTTAGCTGGGTAGAAACGGGGAAGTGCTTGTCTGTGCAGGCCTGACAAGAATATCTCCTTTTATTTATGGAGACTGACACCAGAATTTAAATTTTATAAGACTTCAACCTATATCATCTGGATCCAGCTGAACCCCTTTTGCATCCTCTCCAAAGCCTCCAAATCCTTCCTGTAATGCGATAATAATAGTCCAAATGTGGTATATAGCGTCAACACAACCTTCCCATGAAGGGAAGTATCCATATGTTCTTTATCCTATTCACTTGTGTTGTCATTTTTATGGAGAAATGGACTTGCACCACAAGATCCTTCTGCATATCAATACTACCTCATTTCCTCCCATTTATTATGTACTTTCCTTTTGCATCCTCCTTCTGCCATTTATCCACCCAAATTTCTATCTGCTCTACATTCTGCTATTTCTTTTGACAATCAACTTCACTAACTATAATTACACCAATTTTAGTGGTACTTGAAGATTTACTAATCGGACTATCTACATTTTTGTCCAAATTATTAATTTACATTACAACTACAGAAATCCCCGCAATGGAGAAACACAATGTTACCCTCCTCCAGTCAGAACACACTTCCAAAACTACCCTCTCCCTTCTACGACCAAGCCAATTTTGAATCTAATCTATCTAGTCACCTTGTATCCTATGTTACTTAACTGCCTCAATCAGCCTTCTATTAGAGACATTGTCAATTCTTTACTGAAGTCCATGTAGATAATATCCACTGTGCTACCATCATTAATTATCTTCATTACCTCCTCTAAAAACTCAATTAAGTTTGTGGGACAAGATACATTGCTAGCCTCAGTGGTCTCCAATCAAGCTGACTTTGTGGTATGTGAGCAAATGTTCATCAGTGAAGTTGACTTTGACTCCACTGGCAATGGTGGCTCAGAAAAAAAAGATTCTGTTCAATATTCATATAGATATTTTCATAAATAATTGAGGAGATTTTCCCTTTCAAGAAAGCATTTTGGAGAGCAGCAATGAGACTTATTGAATAGGAATGAACACGTACTCATAGTAGTTTAAATTTCTGTTGATTAATTTATGGACAGTACATTGTACAGATTCATTATGGGAGTCATCACCATTACATCCTTTTACTTCCCACAAGGAATTAAAATTATAAGGAACCACTTACCACTTTACAAGGCAAAACCTAACATAATACATGGCTGTGATTCTTCACTCCCAGATGAGCTGAACACATTTTATGCACGCTTTGAAGGAGATTAAAATCATACCTGTGTGAATTCCTAGCGACCCTGTGATATCTGTCTTAGAGGGCGAATGCTTGCAAGGCATCTGGCCCCAATGATGTACTTGGCAGGGCACTGAAACCCTGTGCCAGCCTACTGGCTTGACTGCTCAAGGACACCTTCAATCTCACTGCCACTGTTGGAGGTTCCCACCTGTTTCAAATGGGCATCAATCGTACCAGTGACCAATAAGAGCAGGGTGAGCTGTCTCAATGAGAATCACCCAATAGAACTCAGATTCAATGTGACGAGGTGCTTTAAGAGGTTGGTTTTAACTAGGATTAACTCCTGCCCCTGCAAGAATCTGGCCCCACTGTAATTTACCTATCACCACATAGCTCTACAGTGGATGCAATCCCACTGGCTCTCCACTTGGCCTTTGACAACCTGGACAACAGTAATGCCTATCATGCTGTTGTTTATTGATTACAACTCAGCATTCAACACCATCAGCCCCTCAGTACTAATCAACAAGCTTCAAAACCTGGGCCTCGCTCTGCATCTAGATCCTTGATTTCCTCCTTGGGAGATCAGAGTCAGTCTGCTCACTCCTCCTCGCTGACAACCAACACAAGCACATGGATGCATGCATAACCTGCTGCTCTACTCTTTCTACACTTAAGACTATGTGGCTGGGTATAGTTCTAACACCACCTATAAATTCACCAATGACACAACTGTTGTTGACAGAATTTCAGATGATGATGAGGAGGCATATGAGTAAGGTAGAATGTCTGTTTGAGTGGTGTCACAACAAGCTTTCCCTCAACCTCAGCAAGACTAAGGAACTGATTGCAGACCTCAGGAAGGGGAAGTTAAGAGAACACAGTCTTCATTGAGGAATCAGCAGTGGGGAAAGGGTGAGTAGCTTCAAGTTCCTGGTGTCAACATCTGTCAAGGTCTATCCTGGGCCCAACATATTGATGCAATTATGAAAACATACGCTAGCAGATAACTTTCATTAGGAATTTGAGGAGATTTGGTACATCACCAAAGACTCTAACAGAGTTCTACAGATGTACTATGGAGAGCATGAGGTATGGAGGTGCTAATGCAGAGGATCTTAAAAAACTGCAGAGGGTTTTAAACTCAGGCAACTCCAACATGGGCAGTAACCTCCCCACCAACGAGGATATCTTCAATAGACGATGCCCCAAGAAGGTGGCATTCATTACTAAGGGCTCTCACCATCTAAGACATACCCTCTTCTCATTGCTACCAACAGAGAGGAGGTACAGGGGCCTGTGGGCACACACTCAATGTTTTAGGAGTAGCTTCTCCCTTCTACCATCAGATTTCTGACTGGAGCATAAACTCATAAAATCACTTTTTATTCCCCTTTTGCACCACTTATTTTTTTATATTTCTCATCATACCTTATGGTAATATTTATATATTGCACTATACTGCTACCACAAAACAACACAACGTAGATTCAAAGTTCAAAGTACAAAGTAAATTTATTATCAAAGAACATGCATAATCACCATATAACACACTGAGATTAATTTTCTTGCAAGCATTCACAGTAAGTAGAAATCTAACCCTCTCACACAAGCCTTCTCAGATTGGGAGTATTCATTCCCACAAGAACAGAAACCACCCTTTTCAACTGGATCCAGCTGGGGTCTCTCCGAAGGGTCTCGGCCTGAAATGTTGACTGTACTTTTTTCATAGCCTGGCCTGGGATCTAGCTGCACAAGGAGGTCTTGGAGCTTTGATTTCTTTTTAGGGTCGGTGATCATAAACCTGATTTTGATTCTATATCAAACTTAAATTGTAAACGTTTTTATTTGACTATTTTTAAAATGTACACTCTTATTCATTGAACACCCTTGGTAAATTATTAAAAATCTGGTGCAATGAATATTTGTCAAATGGTTTGCTTTCCAGTATATAGATATTTATAAATGCAATATATACTGTATGTCCATTAATACAGTCAAACTTGTATCTATTAATGTGGAGTGGAGAGCGAATTTATAAATGTGGCATGAGCAAAGGGTGTTGGGAATGGCAAGGGTGGAACACCGCGGGAGGGATTTGGGGCAGGTGGCAGAAAAGGAATGCCAAGGGCAAGGGGGTAGCCCAGGTGCAGACATAACCAGCCCTGAGACATCAGGGAAGGTCATTTAATTCCGAAGAATTGGTATATTGATCATTACAGAATGTCTCTGTGGTGCTTCCGGCTTCCTCATGTCACCCTTCCCCTTTTCCCAACCATGATTTTCTTCTCCCTGTCCCCTTCCCACTTTCAGTCCACAACAGAGATCCATATCAGAATCTCACACATACCATAAAATCTGTTTTTTTTTGCAGTAGCAGTACAGTGCAATACATAAAATTACTACAGTACTGTGCAAAAGTCTTAGGCACCTTAGCTATAAATACGTGCCGAAGACTTTTGTACAATACTGTATATAAAATTTTAGTTTCTATCCATCAGATGGATGAAGCATTTATGTCTTTACGTACATTATAGCTTAAAATGTTACTCAAAAATAAAGTTAATTTAAAAGACAGCACCAGGAAAAAAATACACAGAATTACATTTGAGATAGTGTTACATCAGTGAAGAACTAGTGTTTCAGTCTGCCAAACAATGTAATGACTCTTCCAGGCAGAAAAATATTACTATCAAGGGAATATGTGGAACTTTTCAGTTTGAGTCTAATTATGACTGAGATAAATTCACATGGTCCAATGAAATGAGAAACTATGCAATGCTACTGTTAAAGTCAAATTGGAGAATAGTAAATGACAACTCTCCTGCTCTCAACCTATGGTGGAATTCTACCATATTTAATTCTATAGTAGAATTAAAACATAACCAAGCAAAATCAAGATAATTCTTTGTCAGTGCCAGTCTCAATACAAATTACGATGCTTTAAGGATCAAGGAACCACCATGAGAGCTTATGTATTGACAGCTGTTCGTCCTGTTGTTGTACAAGTAAATATAACACTAATATATTAATATATAAGTATGCTTTATACACTAAAAAGTTGACCTTATTCAAGTTATCTGCAGAATAAAAATTAATGAATTTCAAATAATTATCTACATCTCTGCCAAACTGCATTTTCATATTCACATCTTCAGAAGATGTGGGTGGTTTGATGCATTCCCACAATCTATCTTCTTGCTAAGCCCATTTTAATTTAAATGCAATTAAGGATTTGAAATGAGCATTATGTATTAGATAAAGACCTGAATCTGCCAACTATCATAAATATGATTTTCTGAAAAATTAATTACAAGCCATTAGGGTACAAATCATTTTATTGCAAATGTTAAATTAAGCCATAAAATCACTTCACTCATTCTATTAAAGACTCAACTGATTTAAAGAAGCAGTTCAATTGATTACTAGTAGGGAACATTTTAAGAGAAATAATAAATGCTCTGACATGAAATGACAGAAGATCATTACTAAAAAGTGGTTACTATTAAAATCTTTTCAAATAGATGATCTGGTGAATGTATTTCTGATGTACAGAGAATGAGTGGTGAGGTATTAAAGAAAATAAGTGTTTTCTTAGCTTAAGTTTTCCTGACAACACTGGACAACATAATTGTAACTAGTGTCACAAGAGTGCTATAACTTGTTCACTATATGGCTAAATTACTGAATAGATAATGCTTGACAAAGAAAAGCAAATAGAAATTTCTGGAGATCTATGACTTCATACAATTTTGAAATTGAATTTATTATTAGTGTCAGCCCAACAATTTGCAGGATCCAGGAGCATTAGTGAACAAAGTCGAAACCAAGAGACAAAAGACAATATCTCGACCAAAAGCTTGATCAAAGGGCTTTTTCTGTTAAAGGATGACTTAAAAGAGAGGGTAGAGACAGAAACAGGGAGCAACGGAATTTCCAAATTCAGACCTTATGCAAGAGAAGAGTGGATGCCATGGTGCAATAACTTAAGCAGAAATATGCAAGAGGTAAAAAGAAGAAGCAGAGATATAAGGCTGTAGACTCCATAGGCATGGTTACAGAAACAGGATGAGCAAGGACATAGAATGATTTTTGATTAAGATATTGTCAGACTGTGAAGTCAGCTGAGTAGTGTTCAATGCAATTTACATAATGACCAATAGATTTTTATAAGACCTTAAGATGCAAATTAACATATTGCAATTAAGTACCTCAATTACATCATTCAGAAGCCAGGAGATTTCCTTAGACTTATAATCGACCACAAGAGTGATCCATCTTTTTATATAAAGGCTTTGTACTGAGCACTCAGTGCCCAATCACAGGAGTTTCATTTCTAGTACTACTTTTACTGATTTTGCCTTTGTGTCACCTTGTTTATTTTGAGTTTGAGTTTATTCCAGACCTTAGTCTGCATTGGGGTTCACCACCATCCATAGCTCTCTTGTTACAGCATAACTGAGCCCTCGTGAACCCAGCAGAGTATGAATGTCTGTGAGGCCTACCAGGGAGCAATTGCAGGCAGACATGGTTCAGGAAATCCTCACCACTCTGCAGAAACTCTCCAACTCTGTTAGGTAGATTCTGAGTTCAGCTGGAGCAGCTGCCAGTTCCGGACATGTTCAAGCTGAAGATTCCATCAATACTCGTTTGGGTTTGCATCACCTACTGGCTCCTGAGTGGTACAACGGTAACCCCCGAGGCACGCCAAGGATTCCTGGTACAAAGTTCCTTGGTCTTCGAGTTACTGCCATCCAAGTTCCTGTCAGAACACAGTATGTTAGCCTACATCATCTCACTCTTAGATAGAAGAACCCTTGCCTGGGCTACCACACTCTGGAAGAAGGATTCACCCATCTGTGCCAGTCAGACTTCTTTTCAGAGACTTTGAGGAGGGTATTCTATCAATGCCGGAGGACATGGGTCTGTGATAAAGCTCCTCAACTTGCACCAGGAGGATCGGTCTTTGGCCGATTATTCCATAGACCCAGTCGAGTATCTAGAGAATCTTATAGACCTGCCAATTTGACTCGATAACCGATTAACGGAAAGGATAGACAAAGGAAATTATTTCAAAGAGACTCCTCCCCCTAACTATCTTTTGTTTTCTCCTATTTCCCAGACCACGACTCCTCCTCGATCACCACCGATCCCAGCCCCTGAGGAGCCTACGCAAATAGACTGGATCAGACTCCCTTGAGCCGAAAGAGAGAAGGATGGAGAGGTGCTGCATTTACTGTGGAGAGGTTGGACATTATCTGACATCTAGTCTCAAGCTGCTGAAACCATCTGGAATGGGGGGGGGGGGTTGCGGTGCTGTGATAGTTACTAGTCATGCTCCTGGTTCAGCCTCCTCCAGACTCCAGAGTGGTACTCTCCATGTCGCTTTCATGGGGTCACCTTAAAAACATTTCCTAGGTGCCTTTATTGACTCCAGTGCAATGCAAGATTTTTTGGGACCTCAAACTGGCCAGATGCTAGAAAATCCTCTTTTCACATCTCAACCAACAGCTTGTTTTGTTGCCATAGCCCTGGACAGGAGACCTTTGATGGCAGGGCAGATCAACTACCAAACACCCCCACACAAGCTGAAGATTGGCCAGCATATGGAATTAATCCAGTTCCATCTCATTTGCTCCCCAGAAATACCACTCATTCTGGGTCATCCCTGGCTTTCATTCCACAACCTAAAGGTCAACTGGACTACTGGGTTGGTCAAACCAGTGCAAAAATAAATGCCTCCAGAAGGGACCTAAAACACCTTCCAAATTACCTCCCGAATTACCTCTGAGAAAACTTCTGAGACTAACTCCAACATGTCTCCTGAATTACCTGCTGAACCTTCCATCTCCAACCCCAGTGCATCTGATTTGCGTAGAGTACCTCCAGAATACTCGGACCTGCTGGAGGTCTTCGTTCGGATGTATCTATGTTCCTGAACCTGTGGGTTCAGAGGTGCTCAACTGGGGACACACTTTGAACCTGGCTGGGCATTCAGGGGTGGTTCACACCCTAAAGTTTGTCAAGAGTTGTTAGTTGTAGCTAGGCATGACTAAGGACATTCGGGAATATGTCTTAGAGTGTGATGTCTGCGGACAAAATAAAGAATCCCAAGCACAGCCTCAAGGTCTGCCTCAGTCTCTCCCCATTCCTACTCACTCTTGGTCCCATATTTCGGTGGACTTTGTTACCGGTCTTCTGGCATCTCACAGTAATCATGGTGGTTGCAGACAGACTCTCCAAGGCCTACTGCTTTGTACTCCTTCTCAAACTACCATCAGCTTCAGAGACATGTTACAGCCTGTCTTCAGGATACACTGTTTCCCCCAGGACGTCTCCTCGAATTCCAGCCCCTAGTTTGTCTCTAGACTTTAGAAGGCCCTTTGTGAGCTCATTGGGCCTCCGCCAGTTGTCGCCAGGGTTCTATCCGCAGACCAAAGGGCAAATGGAGAGGGTCAACCAGGAGCTAGAGAGAAGAGTCAGATGTCTAGCCTTGGAAACCTGCCACATGGAGTGACAATCTGGTCTGGCAGAGCTTGTGCACATCACACTACAGCATTCATCTATTGGGATGTCCCCTTTTGATACCCAATGTGGGAACTGTCCTCCGCTGCTCCTGGAACAAGAAATGGAGGTGGGGGTTCCACCAGGGAACCAACTGGTCCAGAGATTTTGCCAGAAATGGCTTAAGGCAAGAGAGACGTTGTTGGCCAATTCGTGGCAAACCAAGACCAGGCCAACCACCTGAGAAGACAGGGATCGAGACTTCTTCCCAGTCAGTGGGTCTGGCTCTCAATTACTGATCTCCATATGTAGGTTGAATTCAGAAAATTGGCATATTGTTACATCCTGCAATGCGTCAACTCAGTTACTTACTATCTCTAACTTGAGAAACCATGCAGATTCATATTGTTCAAGGTAAAATGCAGTATCCTGTGGATTGGGAGAGATAAAGCCCAGGACATAGAACATAGGACAGTACAGCATAGGACCAGGTCATTCAGCCCACATTGTTGTGCCAAACAAACTAAAGAGCAAATTAAAAACACCCAAACGCTAAGCCCTCACTCCTACCATGATCATATCCTTACAACTCTAATGCCAATCCAAATAACTCTTAGAAGCCTCCTGTGTATTTGCCTCTACCACCCTACCAGGCAGTGTATTCCAGGCAAACATGACTCTCTTACTTGTCACATCTTCTTTGAACCTATCACATTCACTGCATGCCCTCTGGTGGTAGATCAAAGGACCCTATGGAAAATCCTGGCAATTCTGGACAATGTTTCTCACCCTCAGCATGTCACCTTGGCTGAATAGAGGAGCACTTTTAGTAACAGACTAAGACATTCACAGCTCCAAAGAGCACTATATGAAGCCATTCTTACCCAGCCATTAGACTCTATAATGAGTCAGCCTATAGCCGGGGAAGTGATGATTCCATCCTGTAGATTGTTTGAGGTAACTTACTTTTTATTCTTGCTACTTCTCTTCAAATTTTTATATCTGTGCATTTGTAATGCCACCGTGACACTATATTTCCTTTGGGATCAATAAAGTATCTATCCATCTATCTATTTAACATTTCAATCCTGGGAAAGAGATACTCTCTATTCGCTCTATCTATGCTTCTCATAATCTTGTAAACATCTTTCAGATCTCCCCACAGCCCCTGGCACCAGAGAAAACAATCCATTTATCCAGCCTCTCATCATAGTAACGTATCCTCTAAACGAGGCAACATCCTGATCTTCAACCCCTCCATAGCCCCAACAACCTTCCTATAGTGGGGCAACCAGAACTGTATGTAATACTCCAGATGTGGCCTAACCAGAGTTTTATAAAGTTGCAACATAACCTCTTGACTTTTGAACTCAATGCCTCGACTCATAAAAGCAAGCATTCCATAAGCATTCTTAGCACCTTATGTGCAGCTACTTACATGGAACTCTGAACTTGGATGCCAAGAACTGTTTGCTCAGCAACACTGTTAACGATCTTTCCCTTAACAGTGTAATGTCTCCTTGTATTTTCCCTAACAAGGTGCAACACTTCACATTTATCTGGGTTAAGCTCCATCTTCCATTTCTCTGCCCATATCTGCAACAGATATATATTGTGCTCTATTCATTGCCAGTCTCCTACACTATCCACAACAACACCAACCTTGGTATCATCCACAAACTTACTAACCCACACATCTACGTTTTCATCCAGGTCATTTATATACATCACAACAGCACAGGTCCCAGCAGATATCCCTGCAGAACACCACTAATTCGACCTCCAGTTCAATTAAGTCCCTTCAACTACTACCCTCTATTTTCTATGTGCAAGCCAGTTCTTAATCCAAACAGCCAATTCACCATTGATCCCATGCAACAAAAGGTAAAACATTAGTGTCAGAATGAGGTTTATTATCACCGGCATGTGACGTGAAATTTGTTAACTTAGCAGCAGCAGTTCAATGGAATACATAATATAGAAGAGAAATAAATAAATAAATCAATTGCAGTATAAGTAATATTTCAAAATGTGCAAAAAACAGAGATACTGTATATTTTAAATAAGTAAGGTAGTGTTCACGGGTTCAATGTCCATATAGGAATTGGATGGCAGAGGGGAAGAAGCTGTTCCTGAATCGCTGAGTGTGTGCCTTCAGGCTTCTGTACCTCCTACCTGATGGTAACAGTGAGTAAAGGACATGCCCTGCGTACTGGAGGTCCTTAACAATGGGCACTGCGTTTCTGAGACACTGCTCCCTGAAGATGTCCTGGGTACTTTGTAGAATAGTATCCAAGATGGAGCTGAATAGATTTACAACCCTCTGCAGCTTCTTTCGGTCTTGTGCAGTAGCAGCCCCACCCCCCGCCCCCCCACCATACCAGACAGTGATGCAGTCTGTCAGAACGCTCTCCATGGTACAGTACATCTATATTAGATTTTGAGTGTATTTGTTGACATGCCAAATCTCTTCAAACTCCTAATAAAGAATAGCCGCTGTCTTGCCTTCTTTGTAACTGCAGTACATCGATATGTTGGGACCAGGTTAGATCCTCAGAGATCTTGACACCCAGGAATTTGAAACTGCTCACTCTTTCCACTTCTGATCCTTCTATGGGGATTGGTGTGTGTTCCCTCATCTTTTGTCTTACTGACATTGAATGCCAAGTTGGTGCATCGGGACCACTCCACTAGTTGGCATATCTCACGCCTGTATGCCCTCTCGTCATCACCTGAGATTCTACCAACAATGGCTGTATTGTCAGCAAATTTATAGATGGTATCTGAGTTATGTCTAGACACATGGCCATATATATATATAGAAAGTAGAGCAGTGGGCTAAGCACACACCCCGAGGTGTGCCAGAGTTGATCGTCAGTGAGGAGAATATGTTATCACCAATGTGCGCAGATCCAATTGCAGAAGGAGGTACAGAGGCCCAGGTTCTGCAACTTCTCAATCAGGATTGTAGGAATGATGGTATTAAATGCTGAGCTCTAGTCGATGAACAGCATCCTGACATAGTTGTTCGTGTTATCCAGATGGTCTAAAGCTGTGTGGAGAGCCATTGAGATTATGTCTACTGTTGACCTATTATGGTGATAGGCAAAGTGCAATCAGTCCAGGTCCCTGCTGAGGCAGGAGTTCAGTGTAGTCATGACCAAACTCTCAAAGCATTTCATCACTGTTGATGTGAGTGCTACCGGGCGATAGTCATTAAGGCAGCTCACATTATTCTTCTTGGGCATAAGCCTTTTTGAAGTATTAGCCACTTGCCAGTCCTCCAGGATCTCACCTGTGATTAAAGAGGACACGAAGGTACTGGTCAAGGGCTCAGCAATCTTATCTCATGCTTCCTTCAATAACCTTAGGTAAATCCCATCAGAGCCTATGGACTTATCCCCCTTAATACACATTAGGAGGCTCAACACTTCCTCCTCCTTGACCTCTAAATGCCCTAATGCACTTATACACTCAGCATTGATCTCCTAGTCCTCCATATTCCTTTCCTTGGTAAATACTGTAGCAAAGTACTCATTAAGTACCACACTCACATTCTCTACATCCAAGCAAACGTTCCCCCCTTGATCTTTGAGTAGTCCCATCCTCTCCCTAGTTATCCTTTAGCTCTTGATGTATGTATTGAATGTCTTGGGATTCACCTTGATCCTACTTGCCAAGGACTTTGCATGGCCCCTCCTGGCTTTCCTAATATCCTTCTTTCGTTTTTTTCTGGTTTATTACACTCCTCATGCGCTTCTTTGATCCCCACTTCTGAAGCTTCACATATTTTCAATACAGAAGAAAGAAGCTGGATTTCTTCACAGGACATCCTGAACCCTACCTTAATAGAGGACTTTCACCAGCACATTCCTGACCAGGGAACTGGAGCATTAAACATTGGATGCCTGTGTTGCTGTTCAGTCAGGGTCATGACAGACACACATCAGGAGCCGGCCATTGGAGAGGGTGTTCATTATGGTCCCGACTGATCAGCAGCTGGCATCCAATTTTCAGTGCTCCAATTCCCCAGAGTTTGATTAGCTGCTGTTGTCCCTTTAAATCTCAGACTGCCAATTATTCCCTGCCACATTCCTTCATGGAAAGCTGTATTTAAAGACCTTGTGCTGAGCACTCAGTGCTCGATCATAGGAGTTCCATCTGTGGTAGTGCTGTTTATAATTTCATCTTTGGATGGCATTTGTGTCATCTTGCTAATTTCAAGTTTGAGTCTTAGTCTGAGTTAATTCTACACCTTACTCTACACTTGGATTCTGTATCACCCATTGCTCTCTCAGTACCTCCCCATTATTTATAATTTTCAGGGTAGAAAGCCTTTGTCTTAAATATCTGTGCAGCTGTCTGAGTGCAACTTGCAGTATAAGTATTTGTTCCAATACAAATATGAAATGTTTTAAATTCTTTCATGGTGCCAATTTCTTTGAATTGCAGTTTCCTAGTTTACTACTGTCTGCAGGTGCATAGTGGGTTAATAATCCAGAATCAGCAACCAGAAAACTCAACATTATAGCTTAAGAATTTAAGTTCAATAGGTCTGGTATAACATCAAACAAAATAAATCAAAATCTTCTGGGCTGTTGCCATTTTGCCACCAGAGGTGGTCAAGACATGAACTGTACCATCAACAGCTATGAAACACACAAAATAGAACAGTACAGTGCAGTACAGGCCCTTTGGCCCACAATGTTGTACTGGCCTTATAACTTACTCTAAGAAGAATCTAGCCCTTCCCTCCCTGTAGCCCTCCATGTTTCTTCATTTATATGCTTATTTAAGAGCCTCTTACAGAATCCTCTGGTAGCACATTTCACAGACCTATCACTTTCTGTGTAAAAAAAAACAACAACAGCAACTACCCCAATTTCCCCCTATACTTTTTTCCAATCACCTTCAAATTATGCCCCTTTGTATTGGCCATTTCTGCCCTGGGAAAACATTTCAAGCAGCCCACTCTATGCCTCTTATCATCTTGCACACCTTTATCAAATCACTTATCCTCCTTCACTCCAAGAGGAAAACCCTAGCTTGCTCAACCTATCTTAATAAGACCTGCTCTTTAATCCAGGCAGCATCCTCCTTCCCTAAAGTGTCCACATCCTTCCTAGAATGAGACGACCAGAACCGAACACAATATTCTATAGATCTGTAACATTACCTCATGGCTCTTGAACTCAATCTCCCAACTAATGAAGGCTGACACTCCAGATACCATCAAAGTTCAAAGCCTATTTACAATCAAAGTATGTATATTATATACTGTCTTGAAATTCACCTCCTTACAGGCAGTCACAAAACAAAGAAGCCCATTAGAACCCATTATAAAAGAAGACCATCAAACACCCAATGTGCAAAAAAAAAGAACAGATCATGCAAACAATAAGTAGTAAGCAAATACCATTCAGAACTGTAGTTCACAAAAGTGAGCTCACAGAACATGAAGCCAGTCATTACTGTGGCTGGTCCATGAGCCTGGTAATTACAGGCCACAGCCTCAGTTCAGTGCAGAGATGGGTAAATCTCAACAAGCAGCAAGCTGAAAACCAGCCCATCCCTTCTCTCCGGCCCCGACACTCCGACATTTTCAATCTGGCCCAGTGCTTAAATTGGCCAAACTTGACTCGTTCCTCGCTCTCAGATCCAGGCCTGCCATTTTGATATATTATCAGGCCTGCACCCCGCTACCTTAATTCAGCCCATATCTGACCTTTCCAATCTGGCCTGGTCCTTAAATTGGCCAAACTTGACGTCTCTCACTCTCAAATCCGGGCCTGCCACTTTGATACAGTATCAGGCCTGCACCCCGCTGCCTCAGTTCAGCCCATATCCAACTATTCCAATCTGACCTGGCACATACATCAAACATCAGCTCATTCCTTGCCCTGGCATCTCAACTCTACCTTGCCTCGGATCTGCCACTTCGAATTGTCTCCAACAATGGGGAACCTTGTCAAATGCTTTATTAAAATTCACATACACCACATTTACTACTCTACCTTCAGCAATTTGTCTCGTCACTTTCTCAAAGAATTCAATCTGGCTCATGAGGTATGACCTGCCTCTCACAAAGCCATGCTGACTAACCCTAATATGGCTCTGCTTCTCTCAAATTCTCCTAAATCCTGTCACTAAGGATCCTCTCCAATAGTTTGCCCACCATTGACGTAAGGCTTACTGCTCTACAGTTCACAGGGTTATCCTCATTGCCTTTCTTGAACAAAAAATTAACATCTGCCACTCTCTAATCTTCTGGCACTACTCCCGTGGCCAGTGAGCATGTAAAGATCATTGTCAAAGGAGCAGCAATCTTATCATTGCTTCCTGTAGTAACCTAGTGTACATCCCATCCAGTCCCAGGAACATATCTCCCCTAATGCTTTTCAAAAGTTCCAGCACATCCTCTATCTTAACCTTGACATGTTTCAACATATTAGTCTGTTCTATGCTGCCCTCACATTTGTCAAGGTCCCTGTCACTGGTGAATACTGAAGCAAAGTATTCATTAAGGATCTCCCCATCTCATCCAGCTCCAGCTCCAGTCCCCTAACATGGTTTGTGAGGAGCTGCACCCAGGTGCACGTCCCTCACACATCTCCTGCATACAGCATGAGGAGCACACCACTACGCTGGGATCTATTCTTACTACTCTAGAAAGAAAGAGAAACTTGACTCTAACCTTACCCTGGCTTTACTTGTGAGGCAAAGCTTCAATTTCCTACTCTAACTCTGTTCCACTCACACTATGGCTGCTCCACTTAAACAACCTATCCATAGGTTTCTTCCAAATGCCTAATTACCCAAACAATTTCAATCTCTACAGAAATTCATATATATACACTATTATCTCATATATTAAAATTAAAAAAGGAAAGTCTGAAAGTTTTATTAAAATAATATTGACATTCAGATTAAGGTTTCGCTGCATCAAAAAGTGCCAAAAAGTCCCTTAAAATATTTCTGTGTTCATGTAGCAACATCAAAATATTTTTGTGCAGAACACAGACTGTCTTTAAAAGTGCAGTAGGAGTGGTACCTCATAATGCAATATTTAAGGCATATGTGCACTTAGTTACATAATGGCAACTCTAATATATTAAACGTGGATAAATTAGATCTCGTTTTGCTGGTGGTACTTTGCCATGCAGCTGGACCTTGGCGATCAGACCTTACAGGGACACGATGTGCCACATAAGCACCTTTGCTACAGCTGGAACAACGTAGTGTTGTGTGAATAATGACAGTTTCAATGTTAGGTTAGAGGTTAGTTTCCCAGTTTCAGTGAAAGGGATCAGAACAGATTGGGAGGGCAGATAATCCACAAGAGAAAAACATTTTATGTACGGATTCTAAGCAGATCGACCAGGACTACAGCTGGATGTTTCTAGTATGAGTTTACCTAGATGATTGCTTTCTGCATATCCACGCCTCTTCCCTTACACGCCCTCATGTCTCCCTCCAATTCACACATACATACACTCTCATAATCATTCCATCATTTCACCTATACATACATTCTTCTGAGTAATGCACATTGACCTCACACTCTTTCTCAAAATCATTCTTATAAAATTACCTGCTCACCGTGCCTTGGAATCATTAAAGGGGACAAAAATGCAATACTGTATATCCAAACTCAGTTTGCTATTTTTTATTGCTGTGTGAGGCAAAGGTAGCCTGTGAGGAACCCATCCAGCTGAATAATATTATTGAATACTAGGTATGGGTAACAGAGCAGGTGATCTCGAGGAATCCGAGGAAGGCAACGTACAATTTGATTTAGTGCCAATAGAGTTTTCAGTTGGAGGGAGTGTAACCATGTCGATAAGATCTGATTTGTAAAGATCTTCATGAACAACATCCATTAAAATTCAGAAGAAACAGACATTTGGCCATGTAACTACAGACTACACTGAGCTGTATTTACCCAAGTGGATACCTGCACAAAAACTTTACACCTTTTCATAACAGCACAAAAACTGCCAACTGTCAGGTGTCCTTTAATTAGTCTTATCTTGAGATGCATTGAATAAAATTTGTTCATTCTTAACACAGGAAACTGCAGATGTCATCACAAATACAACATTCATATATGCCTATCATTATGGAACAGCAGAAAGATTGTTTGGTTCAGGACAAGCAGGAGACAGGAAACATAAAGTTCCTTTATTTGAAAAAGTGCCGCTAAAACAGCAACACAGATAAATACCGATAAGTGTTATTTCACACCTGCTCATTCAATTGGCAAATTCAGCCAGCACATGAAAGCAATGTCTAGTGTAAAGCGTTGTTCAGTAGTATGGGGTGGTCAAGAGCCATTAGTTCAGCCCCAAGGTCAACGTTCTTCATGTGGTATAAAATGACCCAGTGAAAGAATCAGTACAAAAATTAATGGAAATATTTAGTGTGGCATAAATAAGAAGTGTGTTCTTTGCAGATGAGTCCTTGAAGGCTAACCTTTCAAAAGATCATGGATCAATAGAATCTAGTACCCATTTACAAAATTACATGTAATAAGCAGATGGTCATCCAGGAGTAAGAATTTAAAAAATCTTCACAGAGAGAGCAGTGAATCTTTGGATTTCTTGACCCAAAGGGCTATGCTCTCATTACTCCATTGCTCTACTGTAATTACAGCGTTGAACAAGATTAAAGTTGTAGAGGATGAGAGCGGAAAACCAACAGGTGTTCAGCGCCATCTGCCTGTGGTTGATCGGTCTCTCTCTTGCTGTTGCCGGCAGAAGGTGCAGGAGCCTTGGGTCCCACACTGCAAGGTTCAATCGCCTCGGCAGCTCGTGGCTATGGACTCATTTGGCAGGGTAACATTTTTTATTTTTTATCATTTTTTATTTGCATGATTTGATGGGGGCGCTTTAGTGCAGAAATGGCTCTACAGTCGTTGACACAGCACTGAACTGACTGACTCATCAGCTCCTGAATTGGCTTCACTCGCCTTTGTAGTTCTATGGCTATGGACTTGCTTTTGGGGACTCTGCGATTTGATGTTTAATGTCCTGTGTGTTGTTCATTTGCTTTTTATTGTTTGTGTGATTTGTCCTTTTTTTTTGTATATTGGGTGTTTGATAGTCTTTGCTGTGTGGGGTTTTCTTTAAAAGGGTTCTATGGTGTTGCTTTGATTAGTGACTGCCTGCAAGAAGACAAATCTCAAGGTTGTATACTATATACATACTTTGTTTATAAATGCATTTTGAACCTACAATTCGTTCATTCTGGAGCTGAATAGATTTTTGGATATTAAGGGAAGTTACTTTTTCTGGGCTCTGTCTGAAGTTGTCCTTGAGAAATTGATAATGAGCTATATTCTTTTTGCAGCCTTCTAGTGGAAGTGTTTCCACGTCACTTAGGCAGAGAGATCCAGATTTAAATCAAGTGATGAAGAAGGACTGGCTCTATATCTCCAAATCAGACTGCTGTGGGACTTGAAGGAGGCCCAGCAAGTATTAATGTCACATATCTCTGCTGGTTTTATCCGTTGTAGCGATAAAGGTCACATATTGGGGAGCAGCTTTTAAATGGCACAGGTGAATAGTGCATTCTGTGGCCAGTATGCTAGCAATCCAGAAAATGAATGTTCAGAGTAGTTGATGGGGAAGCAAGGAAGCAGATTGATTTGTCATAGAAGTTACTGATCTTTTTGAGATTTGTTGGAGTTGTATTTACTCAGACCTGTGGAGAATGTTTGTCCCTTCTGTTTGATAAAAAGGTTTGGTGTCAGAAGGAGAATCACTCTTGTAGCAATGGTTTCGTCCATGATGTTCATGGTAGGGCAATCAGTTGATGAAATCACTTTTCTTGAAAATGGTCATAATCTGACAGTTTGTTAATGCAAGTGGTACATGCCACTAAATGCCATCCACCTGAATAATGTCAAGGTCTTGCTCAAGCTAGCATGGATTGCTTCATTTGCTGAGGAATCAAATTGAATGCTCGGCAATCATTAGCTAATATTCCCACCTCCGAGCTTCTGAATAATGAAGCACTTAAAGATAGTTGGGCCAAATAAGCCACACAGAGGATCTTCTGTAGTGATGTCTTCAGCCTGGGGTTTGCCTTTCAAAAAACACAACCAACTTCTTTCATGCAAGATATGACTCCATCCATTGGATTATCTTCCTCTTGATGCCCACTAATTTTCATTTTATCAGGATCCCTTGATATCACATTCTGCCAAATACTGTCTTGAAGTAAGGGACAATCAGTATCAGCTTAATTTTGGAATTTAGTTCTTTGGTCTATGCTTGAACAAAACACTCTGATGATGTTTGGGGCCATGTGATCTGGACAAGACCCAAATTCAAATTGGTGAGCAGGATATTGGTAAGTGTGGTTTGGTAGTTGACACCTTTCATCACTTTGGCAATGATTGAGAATAGACTTTAGTGAGTAATAAGACAGATTATTCTGCCTAGAAGAACAGGACATTTCCGGGAAATTTTCAATATTTTCAGGTGCCTCTGTACTGGAACAACTTAACTGGAAACCAGATGGTCATGGAGCAGAGGAATTTTATTCCACAGCTGGTGTGTTGTCTAATCCAATGGCTTTTGCTGCATCCAGTACTCTGAATTGTTTGCTGCTGTCATGATAAATCGAATGGTATGGTCCAGCTTCTGAGATGGTGGGGAATCATCATCTCGGAACATCTAGCATTTAGTTGAACATATTTACAAATGCATCGTGTTTGTATGTAGCACTTTTCTGCTGGATGCCACCATCATTGAGAATTAGGACACCAATCCCCAGATGTTCCCATGTCCTGAATTCTATGCCAAATTTGAAGTGAAATGGTCCATTTGATTTTATTCATTCTCTGTTTAAATGGTAACAATAGAACTGAATGGCTTGCCTTATCATTTCCTAGGACATTTACAACACAAACAAATGTGTACCATGTGTTTGGAGTCACTCTTAAGGTAGACCTGATGAGGACATTCCCACTCCTTAAGCGTATTAATAAATTAGAGTTTTTGCAATGGTCCAATGAGTTTCCTGTAGTGACTATAACTAAGGCTTGTTGTTGCTTTTATTTTGATTTGAACTCAGATGTCTTATTGTTAGTCTAGACCTCTGCATTACATGAATCTAATTGCTGAATCCCCAACAAATAAACATCTTGGGATTAGTTCTGTAAAGTGGCAATAAGTTAACAGATCATATGATCATATAAAATAGAGGAGCTAACTGGCCAACACCTGTGTCTACTCTATTTTTTTAAAGTTTCAAAGACTAATGATCTTCTGTAACAAAGAGAGCATATGCTTATGAACCAGTTACTTAATGGGAATAAGCTAGATGAGTTATGGCAAGTAAAACATGAATAAATATAAATTATCCATATTTATTTGCTGGGCTTGCTGTCTTGTTATCAAGCTTCATGTAGAATACCAGTGGTTTAGTAAGGTTTATCAATCTCTTTTACTCAATAGGGACAGCCAGATGGTCTGTTGTCTCCCAGGTGCCAAGGTCAGGGATGTCTTGGATCAGGTCGACAGCATTCTAAAGGGGGAGGGTGAGCAGCCAGAAGTCTTGGTTCATATTAGCACCAACGACATAGTTTGAAAGTGAGGAGGTCTTGAAGATAAATTTTGAGAAGTAGGGCCTCCAGGGTAGTAATCTCTGGATTGCTGCCTGCGTCATGCACCACTGAGGGTAAGAATAGGATGATTTGGCAGATGAATCCATGGCCGAGGAACTGGTGCGGGGGCAGGGGTTCAGATTTATGGATCATTGGGATCTCTTCTGGGGAAAGTACAAGTAGAATAGGTTACATCTGAACTTGAGGGGGGAGCCAATATCCTTGTGGGCAGGTTTGCTACAGCTGTTCATGAGGGTTTAAACTAATTTGGCAGTGGGATAGGAACCAAAGTGATAGGGCTGATGATTGGGTAGATGGTTTACAAACAGAGGCAGTGTGTATGGAGACTGGAAGCAAGGAGAAGCTGATGACAGGGCACAATCTTAGTTGATGGGATGAGTTGCAATGTCAAAAGGGGATAAAATCAAAAAGGGTTATGAATACAGGACTGAGGCTGTTATATTTCATTGCTCCAAGGGAACTTGTAGCCAAATTACAGATTGACATGAATGACATTGTGGGCATCACTGAATCGTTGCTGTAGAGGGACTGTAGCTGAGAGCTTAACATCCAAGGATACACATTATATAGAAAGGGCAGACAGATAGGTAGAGAGAGTGGTATGGCTCTGTTGTTAAAAATTAAATAAAATTAAATCAATAAAAAGAGGTGACATATGATCAGATCGGTCAGAAGGTGTAGAGTTGTTGTGGGTAGAGTTAAGATCCTGAAAGGGTAATAAGATGCAGAGGAGAGCTATATACAGACCTCCGAACAGTAGCAAAGATATGGTCTATAAATTACAAAGGATATAGAACATGCATGTTAAAAGGCCAATGCTATGATTGGCATAAAGCATCTCAGTTTTGGAAAAATCAGGTTAGTGCTGGATCCCAAGAGGGGGATCTTGGAGGATGCATATGAGATGGCTTTTTAGCGCAGCTCATGGCTGAGCTCACAAGAGGATCAGCTATTCTGTACTGGGTGATGTGCAACAAACATGGATTGGAGAGCTTAAGGTAAAGGAACCCTTAGGAGTGACTGGTTGTAATATGATAGAATTCAGCCTGAAATTTGAGAAGAAGAAGCTAAGTAAGATGTATCAGTATTACAGTGAAGTAAGGGGAATTACAGATGCATGGAGAGAGGAGCTTGCCAAAATTGATTGGAAAATAACAACAGCAGGGATGACAATAGAGCAGCAATGGCTGGAGTTTCTAGGAGCAATTCAGAAGGCGCAGGATGACACAACCGTGACTGACAATATAAGTCTAAACCAACATAAAAGCCAAAGAGAGGACATATAATAGGGCAAAAATTAGTGGGAAGTTAGAGGATTGGGAAGTCTTTAGAAACTAACAGAAGGCAATAAAAAGGTCATAAAGAGGAAAATATGGAATACGAAGGTAAGCTACTCAATAATATTAAAAAGGATATCAAATGATACTTCTGGAAAATAAAGTGTAAAAGAGAGGTGAGAATAGATACCAGACTGCTGGAAAATGATGCTGGGAGGTGGTAATGAGAGACAAGGAAATGGCAGATGAACTGAATAATTATTTTGTAACAGTCTTCACTGTGGAACACACTGACAGTATGCCAGAAGTTTGAGAGTGTCAGGATTCAGAAGTGAGTGTAGTTGCCATTACTAGGGAGATAGTTCTTGGGAAATTGAAAGGTCTGAAGGAAAGTCACCTGGATCAGATGACACCCTCGGGTTCTAAAAGAGGTGGCGGAAGAGATTGTCGAGGCATTAATAATGATCTTTCAAGAATCACTAGATTCTGGCATGGTTCCAGTGGGCTGAAAAATTGCAAATATCACTCAACTCTTCAAGAAGGGAGTGAGGCAAAATAAAATAAATTACAAACTAGTTAGTCTGACATAAGTCATAGGGAAGATGTTGGAGTCAATGGTTAAGGGTGTGGATTTGGGGTATTTGGAAGTATCTGATAAAACAGGCCTAAATCAGCATAGTTTCCTTAGGGGAAAATTTTGCACGACAAATCTATTGGAATTCTCTGAAAACATAACAAGCAGGACAGACAAAGGAGAATTGGTGGATGTTGTATACTTGGATTTTCAAAAGGCTTTTGACAAGGTGCCACATATGAGGCTGATAAAACCGAGTTAAGAGTCCATGGTATTACAGGAAAGATACTTGCATAGATAGAGTATTAGCTGATTGGCAGGAGGCAAAGAGTGGGAATAAAGGGAGCCTTTTATGGTTGTCTGCCAGCAACTAGTGGTGTTCCACAGGGTTTTGAGTTGAGAATGCTTCTTTTTATGTAATATGCTAATGATCTGGATGACAGAATTGATGACATTGTGACAAGGCCAAGTTTGCAGACAATACAAAGATAGGTGAAGTAGCGGGTACTGTTGAGGAACTGGAGAGGCTACAGGATTTGGACAGATTATGAGAATGAGCAAAAAAAGTGGCAGATAGAATATGGTGTCAGAAAGTGTATGGCCATGCACTTTGGCAGAAGAAATAAAAGTGCAGACTATTTTCTAAATAAAGAGAAAATTCAAAAATCTGAGGATCAAAAGGAATTGAAAGTACTTGTGTAGAACTCCCTAAAAATTAAATTGCAGGTTGAGTCAGTTGTCAGGAAGGCAAATGAGATGTTAGCATTCATTTCAAGAGGAGTAGAAGATAAAAGCAAAAATGTAATTTTGAGGCATCATAAGGCACTGGTGAAGCCTCACTTGGAACAGTTTCGGATCCCTTACCTAAGAAGAGACATGCTGGCATTGGAGAGGGTTCAAAGGAGGTTCACAAAGTTGATTCCGGGATGGAAAGGTGTATTCTATGAGGAGAGTTTGACGGATCTAGGCCTATACTTACTGGAATTCAGAAGAATGAGTAAGGATCTCATTGAAACCTATCAAATGTTGAAAGGCCTCAATAGAGTGGATGTGGAGTGGATGTTTCCTATACTGGGGAAGTCTAAGACTAGAGAACACAGCCTCAGAGTAGAGGGACGTCCATTTAGAATGGAGATGCAGAGGAGCTTCTTTAGGCTGAGAGTGGTGAATCTCTGGAGTTCGATGTCACAGGCTGTGGAGGAGTTGACACATTCTTAATAAGTCAGCATATGAGATTGGGCCAAGGGGAAAATGGATCAGCCATGATGAAATGGCACAGCTGACTTCATGGCCAAATCGCCTAATTCTGTTCCTATATCTCATGGCCTTACAGTTTAATATAGAATTCAGTTTGAATAAACATCTAAGTACACACAGTGGCCACTTTATTAGGTGCATCCATATGTCTGCATATAAATGCAATTATTTAATCAGCAATTCAATACATAAAAGAATAAACACATGGTCAAGTTATTGTTTGTTATTCAGACCAAACATTAGAATGAGGAAGAAATCTAAGTGATTTTGATATTGGAGCGAGTGTTGGTGCCAGATGGAGTGGTTTGGGTATCACAGAAACTGTTGATATCCTGGAATTTTCATGCAAGAAAACAAAAAAAGAATCCTTCTCTGTGGGTGAAAATGAGAGGGGTCACACAAGAATGGCCAGACTGTTTCAAGTTGAGACAAGAACAAGAGTAACTCAAATTAATGCATATTACAACAGTGGTGTTCAGAAGAACACATCTGAACACAAAACACGTCAAACGTCGAAGTGTATGGGCTACAGCAGCAGTAGACCACAAACGTAAACTCATTAGTCACTTTATTACATACAGGAAGTACCTAATAAAGTGGTCACTGAATGTATTAGTCACCACAAAAAATCTACCACAGGCAAAAATCATTTCTGGCACCACATGAACCAAGTGGGATTGTCATAATTAATAGAAGACATTCTAATGATGACAAAAGAGAGTAATGTTTGAAGCATTTTTGATTATTTCTAAAATATCCATATCTGAGCTTTTCTGCACATCGCATTCTAGTAATTCATTGCCGTTTGTGTTAAAAAAGTTGATCTCTCTGCTTATATCAAAACTAACTGTAGAACCTGGGCCTCTACATCTCCCTCTGCAATTGGATCCTTGACTTCCTAACTGGAAGACCACAATCTGTGCAGATTGGTGATAACATCTCCTCCTCGTTGATGATCAACTGGCGCACCTCAGGGGTGTGTGCCTAGCCCACTGCTCTACTCTCTACACACACAAGACTGTGTGGCTCAGCATAGCTCAAATACCACCTACAAATTTGCTGACAATACAACCATTGTCAATACAATACAATCTCAGGTGGTGACGAGAGGGCATACAGGAGTGAGATATACCAACTAGTGGAGTGGTGCCACAGCAACAACCTGGCACTCAACGTCAGTAAGACAAAAGAGCTGATTGTGGACTTCAGGAAGGGTAAGATGAAGGAACAATACCAAAACTCATAGAGGGATCAGAAGTGGAGAGAGTGAGCAGTTTCAAGTTCCTGTGTGTCAAGATCTCTGAGGATCCAACCTGGTCCCAGTATATTGATGTATTTAGAAAGAAGACAAGACAGTGGCTATACTTTATTAGGAGTTTGAAGAGATTTGGCAAGTCAACAATACACTCAAATACTTCTATAGTTGTACTGTGGAGAGCATTCTGACAGGCTGCATCACTGTCTGGTATGGAGGGGCTACTGCACAGGACCGAAAGAAGCTGCAGAAGTTTGTAAATCTAGTCAGCTCAATCTTGGTGACTAGCCTACAAAGTACCCAGGACATCTTCAAGGAGTGGTGTCTCAGAAAGGCATCTTCCATTATTAAGGACCTCTAGCACCCAGGGCATGCCCTTTTCTCACTGTTACCATCAGGGAGGAGGTACAGAAGCCTGAAGGCACACACTCAGCCATTCAGGAACAGCTTCTTCCCCTCTGCCATCCAATTCCTAAATAGACATTGAATCTTTGGGCACTACCTCACTTTTTAAAATATACAGTATTCCTGTTTTTGCACATTTTAAAAATCTATTCAATGAATGTAATTGATTTACTTGATTATTTATTATGATTATTATTATTTTATTTTTTTCTCTCTGCTAGATTATGTATTGCATTAAACTGCTGCTAAGTTATCAAATTTCACATCACATGCCAGTGATAATAAACCTTATTCTGATTCTGATTCTGATACCCTTAATAGTGGGGAGGTATTGAATTGGATCTGTGGTGTAGGATGCATCAGCGATTCATTAAATCCAATAAAAATCAAACAACATTCAACTTTCCATGGAAATCAAATTTCCCTAAGAGACATCAAAAAGCTAAAAGGAGGAAAAAGTCAGTTTTAAATTATTACATTTGTCCCCAATATTAAGCACAGATTACACATGGGTGCCATACTAAATGGAATATGTAAGTGTCAACACTGCACATGACCCTATCACCACTATCTTTGTTCTTAACAGCAGGGAGATCAGAATTGCAGTCTCAATGTACTTCATATTTTACATTCGTAGAATAATACTTGCAGCTCTTGTAGGTGCACAAGTGTATACGCAAAATGACACCATCGCCTAGCAAATGAAGTTCACCTTTCTTGGAGCACTGTCCATGTACTGTGTGTAACACTAGCACCCAAGCAAGTGATCTGCACAAAATTGGGAAATAAATGAGCAACCCAGTTAAAAAGTCAGCAGGATGGTTTTGACCTGAACAATGCACGAAAAACTTTACCTGTGCAGTTCCCAACAGCAGTTATCTTCAGTGCTCAGATACCACTGAGAGGCAATCAGACTTTAAAAATACACTTCAGTGGCAGACTCACTGCAATATGAATGGACATATGAAAATGATAGAAGATGGAGAGTGCCAATGTGTGTACGCCTTTCCCAATTAATCCATGGACCAACAAGTAGCACCAACTCATTACAACCAATGGATTCATCAGGTGATTTTAGATTCTTGCACTGAGCTGCATAATATAGAGATGCTGAAATGTTTCTTAACGATGGACAGAAATGGAATGCAGAAAAATGAATCTGCCAAAGGTTGTGTGCAAACCATCAAAATTCCTGTATTGGTTATTTTTTTCCTAGTGTTTCCTTTTTGTTTTTACTGCTTCAGGGTTTGATCTTTGAGTTTCATTGAATAAATGTGAAAATGGTCACAGCTTAGTTGTGCATCCAGTGTCTCACAAACCTCAGAGTCACAAAGGTGAATCACACTTGAACGTCTCAAGGACAATGTCCTAATGGTAGCTATTAAACTGAAAATGACGAGTAGCTAGATCTAATTTGTATTCAAAAGGTTTTATGTGCAAACTGCAAGTCTCTGATTACCTGGTGACTCAATATGATTCCAAGAGTGTTCTTTTAACCATGGAGAGATGTCTCAATAGACCTCTTTAATTTTTATGGCCAGATATTCTCCATGAAGTATCTACTCATGTTGACTGGAGATGGGATCTGAGCAACAGCAGATTCACACACCATTTTATGCACTGTCCTGTGAGAGTTATTTGGAAGGGACTTAGACCAAAAGCATTAACTCCAATTCTTTTTATGCAGATGCTGCCTGTCCTGCTGAGTAGTTATAGCAATTCCTGCCTTTGTACCTGTGACAGTTCAGTTGACCTTGCCGCAATCAGATTTTGGGATCCATGCAAGACTTCTCCCTCGAATTGCTGTTGCATTAGTTAACATTCCACAGTCTGAATCCAGAGCAGCTAGAATCAAAACTTCTCAGTGAATATCTGAATCTTCCAGCCTTGAGAAGGAGCAATGAATCACAAATTCATTGTGATTGAATTTGAAAGACAAATTGGAAATGCACAAATCTAAGAAATGATGGTAGTGAAGAGATTATTAGTCATTTAATCAGTAAAATTTATTTAGATTAAATAATGATTCGTTTAACCATGTCTTGATATATTCCTGATAACTCATTGTTCACATTTTAAAAAATATTTTGTTTAGTAAATCTATATACCCCATTGTATAGTGATACTCTGTTCCTTAATTGGTAAGTCAAGAGATTGCAATGAAGCATTTATTAAGGAGTACAGCAAAACAGGTTAATGTCACTCTGAAGAGAGAAATGGAATTTTAATCACCTATGGAAGAAATTCTGTTTCATCATCTTGTGAAATAACGTTTCTACATTTTGAATGCATTTCACAACATCAGTACACCGAGTCTCATGCCTATCATTTTGTGTAGCTGTATAAGTTAGGCATTGTACTTTATGAAGTCTGATTCAAGGTCAGGCACTGAAAGCATTATTATTAAATGCAAGATATGAATGCACAAGTACAGACATACTTAAAGTCTTTTTTTTCTATTGAATTAGTGTTTGCAAAATTCTGACCCTGCCATTGAGTGGTATTGTGACAAATCAAGTCAATAAACAGGATCATTTGCCATTAAAATGGCTTAGATATGTGACTATTATCTTCACCACTTCAAGGTCTTCAATACAGAGTATGTCACTCTTTATACTTTGTTGTTTGAGAAATGTCTATTGAAGTCACTGATGGGAGACCTTTCATTGAATGTTGATATGTAACCTTGAAACACATTGCTTCAGAGTTACATAATTGAATATCTATCAACACTATATAAAAAATACCTGGATAAGAACTTAAATATATCCTCAGTGAGAAGGAACAAAGGCTAGGAAATGGGATTAATTTAATATCCATTTGACCTGCTCAGACACAAAGGACCAAATGGCCTCCTTCTGTGCTTTAAATTTCAATGAATCCAGAAAATGCTGAGCATGAGGATTCTGTCCTTTTGTGGAAAGTAATTATGAAATCAACAGTTGGAATTGTTGAAGTGATGAATAGATGTATAAGCTCTTACACCCTTCATGGACCTGTACATGCAACAGTGTAATGGCAATAATGACAATCAGTCAGTGGAGATCTGCTTTTGAGGAGAGAATGCTGCCAAGGTAGGGAAAGTGATCAGCATACTTAAGGGCAATACCATCAACTTTTATGGAGGGAAGGATAAATGATTGGATATTGGCTGATATAGAACCTGTGCCTTTTTTATATTTAAAACAAGACCCAGTGTGTTATATGCCTTGTCAAAGGCATTCAGGATGCATTGGAGGTCATCATCAGAGTGTACTGCAATGGTTTTGTCATTGCATACAGAAGCTCCATGACAGTGGTGGTGCTGACCTTGTTCTTGGCCTTGAACTGGTTGAGGTTGAAGAGTCTGTTGTCCATTTAATACACAACTGGGATTCTCTGTGAAAGGTCTTGGCCAATGAGGTTAAGGGTGGCAGCAATAAAGATGGCAAATATAATTGGCACAATGATACAACCCCTCCTTTCTTGACACAAAGGGTTCCAATTCAGCATCACTATTACTGAGTACTGCGGCTGACAGGTTATCATACAGTAGTCTCAGTATTCATAAGTACTTGTCAGGACAGCCATGCCTTGATAGCATATGTCAGAGTCTTTGACACTCTTCTGAAGCAAATGCCTTTGTCAAATCTATGAAAGCCAGCTACAAGGCTGCCTTGATTCATGGCATTTTCGTGTAATTGGCATGTTGTGAAGATCATGTCTGTGGTACCTATAGATGGGTGAAAACCACAATGTAATTAATGGAGTACTTCTTCAGATAGCAGAGGAAGTCAGTTGACAAGGATAGGTGTAAACACTTTGCCTGTTGTTGACAGGACGGAGATGTCTCTGTACTTGCTACAATCTTGTGAGATTAAGGAAATGAGTCTTTGAAGATTATGACCTACAGGTCCAAACAAAAGTTTTGGTCTGAAGAGCAGTTCTCCATCCTACATTACTGTATGGAGCAGAATCATTGACCACCCACAGCAGATGCCTGAAAACCCTGGAACAATACCAACAAAGATCCTTACCATATATTTTGAGGATCAGCTGAAGGATGGGGACAGTAACGCCAGCATACTGGAAAAGGCCAACGTGATCAGCATTTCCACTACGATAAAGCAATATCAACTCCAATGGATCAGTCATGTCATTCAGATACCTAATTCACGTCTCCCCAAACAGACCCTTTACTCCCAGCTGAAGGCAAGCCAGTGGAAAAAGGAAACACTTCAAAGATAATATCAAAGTCAGCCTGAAGAAATTCAACATCACATCTAAAAACTGGGAAGACATTGTACTCAATAGCTGCACCTGGAGGAAATTTGTTCAAGAGGGACCTGCACTACATGAGAACAACCTCCACTGTGCACACAGAGCAAGTGGCAGCTGCAAAAGGAGAGAATGAAGAACCAGAATATGTAACCACTTAGCACAGACTTGTGTCCGCACTGCACCAGAATACGTGGATTCTGGATAGGCCATACAGGCACCCAAGGATCCACCAATAGACAACTCCTTAGAACATCTTACTCGACTGGTATGATCGCACTACCAATTACAATCTTTTTCTAGAGATATGACCGTTTCTGCATACTGTATGCCAGCAACTTCAAACTATGTAACAGAGCTTTAAGTTGCTACATCTGGGAGAAAAAAAAGCTCAAGGTTTTCAAATTTAAAGTTCTCTATTAATAGTTAATGTTGTGCTGGAAGCAGTTATGCAGCATTGTAAATACATTAGCCTCAAATACGAAAATAAAGCTGTAACTATGGTGGTGAAATCAGAATGAGTATGCTGTAACCTAGCTAAAGATGATGCAAATGTCTTTGCAAGGGCTACTATAATTTCTTCCCAAGCTTCCCTCATGGTCCCAGGTACTTGGTCAGGACCTGTGAATTCTTTTTTCAATGAGATTATCATTTTTTAAAAAAACTTTATATTTCATACCTTTAACCACATTCCAGAAACTTACAAGTTATCTCAACCCTTTCGTCCATATTCTTTCTTAAATGTGAAAGATTATGTCAAAAACACATTACAATCAGTGTGAAATAAAATATGTGTATTTAGGAAATACGTGGGAATTTAGAAGAAAAGAAATAAATAAATCTGCACTTATCAATTAATCTGTATTTCTAACACTTTCAGTGACCAATCTATCCTCATTAGGGTTGTGAGTTCTGGTAAGATGGCGGCACATTCAGACACACCACTCCGTCTCTAGGTGTAATATTTTGTCCATTTTCTATACACCCTTGTTATGATCAGAAAATGCTGCTGGCTATTAAATATACTGTGCACAGTGATTCCATCACACTGGTGAATTGTTGGACTGCAGAGCAGCTCCAGAGCTCAGGTTTATTGCGCGCACAAATTGCTCACTACAGTCATCCACGGGTGTTACTGTCAAGAGCGGTCTGCAAGAATGCAAATGGGGGGGGAGTGTGCTGGGATCCGGGAGAGACTCAGATTGAAGCCCTCCCATTGTCCTTACTGGCCAACATCTGTTCGCTTGAAAATAAACTAGACCACCTGCACCTGAGCCTAAACCAGCGAGAGATAAGGAACAACTACACACTTATTATCACAGAAACATGGCTTCAGGACACCAGCACAGAAGGTGCCACCCAGCTGGAGGGTTTCAGCATGTTTCGTGCTGACAAAATTCCAGCGATCTCAGTGGTGGCGGTATCTGTATTTTATAAAATAAGAACTGGAATATGGACTCCTTAGAAGTGGTATTCCACTCTTCACCAATGATTGAGTTCATTTTAGTGAAGTGCAGTCTGTTTTATATACCTGAGGGAGTTCACTTTATGTTAGCAGCCGTATACACCCCTCTCTCTGTTAATGCTGATGAGGTACTGCATGAGCTGTACAGCACCATCAGTGACTTTCAAACCAAACACCCTGATGGTATCTTCATTGCCACAGGTGACTTTAACCATGCAAACTGAAAAATGGTCCTGCCTAAATTCTACCAGCATGCTGGTTTTGCTATGAGAGGCGAAAATACACCAGACTTGGTTTATACTAGCATACCAGGTGCATATAAAGCAGTTCCCCGACCACACATTGGTCTCAGATCACTTATCCATTATGTTTATCAAACCACTGATTAAATGGCCAAACCAGTACTAAAGGTGGTGAAAACCTGACTTGAGGGGAAATCTCAGCATTGCAAGATTGCTTTGAAAACACAAACTGGAGAATGTTCAGGGTGGCTGCTACCAATGGCAACCCTGTTAACATCAAGGAATACGTGGATTCTGTGACCAGCTACACAGAGAATTGCACTGAGGATGTTCCACCATGAAAGAGGTCAGTGTGAGGGCAAATCAGAAGCCATGGCTTAATGCAGAAGTCTGTGCACAGCTGAGGGATTGTGATTCTGCCTTTAGATCAGGTAAGCAAGAACTGTGCTTTCACGCTCCATCAGGAAGGTGAAACAGGAGCATTCTCAGAGAACATACTACCATTACTGTGCTATCACAGACACGAGGTGCATGTAGTAGAAAGGTCAAAAGCAGTCCTTTGTCCCATTATGGCACTTCCCAAGGCTGTGTGCTCAGCCTGCTGCTGTTCACACCGCTGACACTTGACTGTGTTGAAGGATTCAGCTCAAACCATGTTATCAAGTTTGTGGATGACACAGCAGTGGTTGGCCTCATCAACAACAATGATAAGTCAGAGTACAGAGGGGAATAGGAGTGGCTGGTGGACTGGTGTGAGCAGAACAACCTAAGGCTAAACGTGGGGAAGACCAATGAAATGATTGTGGACTTTAGGAAGGTACAGATGAACCCTCCCTCTCTGCACATACATGGCTCCTCCATAGAGAGAGTTAAGTACACCAAGTTGCTGGGAATTCACATCACAGACAAATTTACCTGGTCCTTTAATATCACCTCCCTGAATAAGAAGGCACAACAGTGCCTCCGCTTCCTGAAGAGATTGAGGCAAGCAATGTTTCCTCCACCAACCCCATCTTAACATAGTTTTACAGAAGCACCATTGAGAGCATCCCGATATATCCATCTGATATGGGAGCAGCAGAGCATCAGACCGGAAGTCCTCACAAAGTACTGTAAGAACAGCCGAAAGGACTATAGGAGTCTCCCCACCATCCATTGGGGGCATTTCTCAGGAGCTCAGCATGCACAGTGTCCTTAGTATTTTCAAGGATCCCACCCATCCATCCAGCATCCTCTTTGACTTTCTACCAGCAGGAGACTCCGATGCATAAAGACAAGAACAGTCAGGATGATAAAACGGCTTTTTCCATCAAGCCATTAGGCTTCTGAACTCCCCGCCACATCGCATTCAAAGTATCACCAGATAATTTGTACTGTACACTATAATATTTAATTTATGCACTTTACCCATGTTTAATTCATTTGTAGATGTAATTCTTACTTCCCTAAGTTATTGTGTGTTATATGTGTGTTATGCGTACTACTGTGCTTTACTCCCTGGTCTGGAGAAATGTTGTCTTGTTTGGTGCTGTACATGCACTATAGTTAAATGACAATAAACTTGACTAGACTTGACTTGAATAGCTGATTTCACCTTTGTGCTGTTAGTTTGTACTGATTGTATTTGCTAGTACCTTCACCAAGCCAAATGAAATAGAACTAGTCAAAGGAGCTGTGTTATTTTTGACAGAAAATATCCCGGGATTATATTTTTTAAATGTGCTAAAATGGTGCGCTTGCTATTATTGGTAGCTATATTATTAAATGATTGTTATAGAGATACTCTAATTTGTAACTATCTCCTTATTTTCAAAATCCAATATAACACCCAGTGGATGTTAAAAATCATTTGAAATCTGTAATATTCTTATTGGCTCTACTTTAAAAAGCAATGTTCAAAAGAAGTTAGGCTGTTTTCACATCTCCTTGCAATGCAGCATTTTAATGCTGTATCAGTCACACAAGACAATGTTTAAATTCTCACTGAAATAACAGTGATCCTGTATTTCTCAGATGCCTGGTTAAAAAATGGCCATCTTAATTATAAGGGGATCAATGCATGTTGTACCTTACACTCTTCATTCTCCCAAATGAATTGCACCTACGGCAACCTCCTCATCTCACTGCTCAGCTCTGACTAATTTCATCCAAGTACAATGCTGTCAAACAGCCCTCTTGTCTCAGTGGTTTTAATCGATTAACTCAACATCTCTATAATGTATCACCAGCTGCCAAAGAAAAAACTGAGCCTCTGAAGGATTTCAACTAACAGACAGTTTAATTACCTGAATCTCAAATACTTACCTCATGCATTGCAGCAAATTACTAAAATATTTGTAGTCTAACTGCTCCAAAACTTAAAATGAAAAGAACTATGCTCCCTTAAAACATATCAGTAAATCATATTGGACCTGATCTTCCAAGAGCACTTAGGAATTTACTACGTTATCTACCAAACCCATTGGCCTTATCTCAGTAGAAGTTGTTTGAACTGTTGCTAATCTCCTGACATGCCCTGCACTATCCATCTAGCAATTCTGCTGTATAACTAAGCCCTCCATGGAAATCAGCAAGCCAGTTGTATCTCCCAATCCTTGCTTCAGTTGGTGGCTCCAACTCCCAGTATTCTAGTCAAAGCCAACATGACTTGGAATACCAGGGCTGCTGAAAGGCAGAAGGCACATGTGCTTCATCAGCAGTAAGCAAAGTAAGAACCTCAACTGATTTTCCAATTCCCAGTATTTCCAATTCCTCTAATCCTCCAGTTTCTCCCAGACCCCTTAAACTGAAGTTCAAAATCCTTCAAAGCTTTAAATCTTCCCTAGCTCTCACCTCCAATGCATTATCATTGGCTATTCAGATTCTAATGTCAACTCAAAGTACACTGCAGATGCTGGGGTCAAAGCAACACGTACAACAAGCTGGAGGAACACAGCAGGTTGGGCAGCATCCGTGGAAATGAGCAGCCAATGTTTCGGGCCAAGACCCTTCAGCAGGACTGAAGAAGGGTCTCGGCCTGAAACGTTGACTGCTTGTTTCCACAGGTGCTGCCCAACCTGCTGAGTTCCTCCAGCTTGTTGTACAGATTCTAATGTCTCCTCACCACTCCCAGTCTCCAAAATTTTCCCAGCGCTTCTGATTTGTAATTTTGTCCTAGTCTTCCTGATACCCAGGCTTCTCTGACTCCAAGACAATTCAGAAGTGTTGCCAGTCACTTGTGGACAGAACAGCTCCATATTGTACATTTACTCAATGATCATCTGAGTGACAGCAATCTGTTAGGAGTTTGAGCCTAGTGGAAGAAACATCATCACACTAATTACATTAACTCACTGCCTCTGGGAATATGCCAATGAGTTCTTAAAAAATATTCAAATGTCAAAACAGTCAAATTATATTCCTTCATTAGTGTTGGTAGTTTTTGTTCTAATATTTTAATTTTGATTGCCTTTAATATCTGCACATGTTGATTTATGGATAATTCAGTTTTCTATAGATCATAAAATAGTTACAATATATCTTCTGGAATGTTTTGCTATTATTATATAATTTTTACTTAAAATGAAAAATGGAAAATATGGAACTTCTAAGGTCACAATGTTTGATCCTACACCTCCCAGAACATGTGCAAACCAATATCAATGCATCAAATGTGGCAACTGTGTCAACAATTACATCTACAGTGATTAGCTTATCTTTTAAAGCTATCCTCTTCCTTCCCAAAAAAATGCCCACTTTTTCTTGAAGAAGGTAAACAGAATGATATGGTATTCTTGCTTCCATTAACAATAAAATTATGCATGATCTGCTAAATTAAGTGTTAGCTTGTTAATATGTGATATACATAATGTTGTCTTCGTTCACTTCGAACTGGATGTTGTAAATGAATGCAACTGACCCACATGAGTTCTGTTCAGTGTTTGACACGACCATCATTGGACTCACTAATAACCTGCTGGTCAGGTTTTGATTAACTTGACCAGCAGGGCTGCCTCAAATTGAGGTTGCTATGGTTGTAGAATTATACATAAGTTTTCTGCCTGAATTGCCATGTCAATTATAATACAGCACCTAGTCGCCAATTTGTTGTGTTCTCTCTGCTTTAGCTACTGATGAGACCTGAAGCCAGGAGATAGAAGTAGGAACATAAATTAAACCTTTATTTAATAAAACCCTGTAACTACAAAAATCTCAAAAGGTAACAGTCCATCCCAAAGCATGACTATTCAAATTGTTTACCCAAGAACACTGGAGACGTTAATAGAAACAACAACGAATCAGTGAAAGTCAGTTTGGAATTGGTTGTCAACTGACCAATAGATGTTGATTGTCTTAGCTCATTATAACACATAATCTTTATCAAATAGTCTGCTAGAGGAAGCAACGCTGATTAATATTACTCTGAAATCACAGGAATGGCTGGCAAAGATGAAATTAGTCAATGGACCAGGAACCAGGCATGAGACAGGCACCTAAACCAGCAATGTAAAGGCAATCTTTAATTGGGCCCGTCTTTATGTATTTGCTCTTTCTTTGGAGGGGATCTGGGCCTCACTGGTATGTTGCCATTTATTGGTCTATCTCTAATGCCCTTTAGAAGACAATGATAAACCACCCTCTTGAATTGCTATCCTAGTCCTGGTGAAAATACTCCAAAATGCAGTTGGATAGGGAGTTCCAAGTTTAGATCCAGCAGAAGTGAATGAGTAATTATATATTTCTAAGTAATGTACCAGAGGTGGTAGGTGGTGCCTTCCATGAGGTGAGAAGGAAAAGAGCTAGGAAAAAGCCAATGTCCTGTTTCATTCTTCCAAATAATAGAAATGTAGGAGTTTATATGAGTCATTATTTACACTTTATTCAATCTTATGCCCAAAGATTTGTTCTTCTGAAGTGACTTGAATATTTCATGGCATAGTGTTACAGTCAGTAGATTTGTTATTCACAGGCCCATGCTCCTGGTCTGAATGTGTCTTTTTCCAGAACTACTTTGAAATATACAGTTATGACTTCTATCTCCACAAGACTCCCCATTAACATTCAGTCCATTTGACCAGCTACATTCCCCAAGATCAAGTAATGTTCCTCCCCTTGTTGGTTTACCTACATACTGTGTCAAAAATTTTCCAAAGTCAAGGTCAAAGTCATCCCCTCTGAACCTTTTACACTAGGCAGTCCCCAGTTAATATTTAGAAAACAGAAATCCCCTCATATTACAACCCTATTTTTACTAGAACTCTTTGCTATTTGATTACATAATTGTTCCACCATCTCCTGTCGACAGTTAGGAAATCTGTAATATGCCCCTAGAACATTGATGATACTCCTTTTGTTCTTAATCTCTACCCATATAGCCTCATTTGAGAGCTCTCTAGAATATCTTCTCTCAGTACTTGTCTTTCCTTGACTAGGAGACCTTATCTTTTAGGTTTCTCCATCTTGCCTAAAAATTCTATACCTCAAGGTACTGAGTTGCCAGTCCTCCCCATCTTTCAAACATGTGTCAATGGTGGTAGCAATATTGTAGTCACATGTGTTAATTATAAGATTTGAGTTAATCTATTTTACTAGCTTAGACCCCTTGTATGATAAAATAATGCAGAAATGTTCATTGGTTCATTGTCCATTCAGAAATCTGATGGTGGAGGGGGAAAAGCTGTTCCTGAAACATTGAGTGTGTGTCTTCAAGCTTCTGTAGCTCTTTCTTGATGGTATCAATGAGAAGCGGACATGTCCTGGATGACGGGAGTTCCTCAATGATGGATGTCACCTTCTTTAGAAGGTGTCCTGAATGCTGGGGAGGCTAGTGCCTACGATAGAGCTGGCTGAGTTTACAACTTTCTGCGGCATTTTCTGATCCTGTGCAGTGGCCCCTCCATACCAGATGGTGATACAACCAGTTAGAGTACTCTCCACGGTACATCTGTACAAACAGGTGAGTGTCTTCAGTGACAAATCAATTCCCTTCAAACTCTTAATGAAATATAGCTGCTGTCATGCCTTATTCGTAATTGCATCAATATGTTGGGCCCAAGATAGATCCTCAGAGACATTGACATCCAGGAATTTGAATCTACTCACACTTTCCACTTCTGATCCCTTGATAAGAACTGGTGTGTGTTCCCTCGACTTCCCCTTCTTGAAGTTCCCAGTCAATTTCTTGCTCTTACTGATGAGTGCAAGGTTGTTGCTGCATCACCACTCAGCTAGCTGATCTATCTCACTTCTGTGTGCCTCCTTGTCACCATCTGGAATTCTGCCAACAATAGCTGTGCCATCAGTAAATTTATAGATGGTGTTTGAACTGTGCCTAGCCACACAGTTGTAGATGTAGACAGAGTAGAGCAGTGGGCTAAACACACATCCTGAGGTGTGCCAGTGTTGAATGTCAGTGAGGAGGAGATGTTATTTCCAATCCACACGGACCGTTCTCCTAATGAGGAAGTCGAGGATCCAGATGCAGAGGGAGGTACAAAAGCCCAGGTTTTGGAACTTTTCAATTAGAACTAAGGGTATGTTTGTGTTGAATGCTGAGCTGAAGTCCATAAACAGCAGCCTAACATAAGTCTTACTATTTTCCAGGTGATCCAAGGCTAAGTGTAGAACCAGTGAAATTGCATTCACTGCAAACCTATTGTGGCGATAGGCAAATTGTATCAGGTTCAGGTACTTGGACAGGAGTTGATTTAGCCATGATCAACCTCTCAAAGCACTTAATCACATTAGATGTGAGTGCCACTGGGCAATAGTCATTGAGACAGTTCACCCTGCTCTTCTTGGGCACTGGTATAATTTTTGCCCTTTTGAAGCAGGTGGAAACCTCTGACTGCAGCAATGAAAGATTGAAGACATCCTTGAATACTCAAACCAGTCGGCTGGCACAGGATATCAGAGCCCTACCAGGTTATTATCAGCACCTGATGCCCTGCAAGGGTTTGCCCTCTTGAAAGATTTTCTGATGTCAGTCTCCACAACAGAGATCAGAGGGTCCCCAGATGGTACAGGGATTCGCATGGTTTTATTCTTCCTTTCAAAGCGTGCATAGAAGGCATTGAGCTCAGCTGGCAGTGAAGCATCACTGCTGTTCATGATGTTAGGTTTCATCTTGTGGAAAGCAATGGCCTGCAAACCCTGCCAAAGCTGACGTGCATCTGACTCCATCTCTAACCTTAATCACTCTTAAGATCACCTTCCCAATGTCGCAACTGAACTTCTTGTAAAGTTCTGGATCATTGGTCTTGAATGCCACAGATCTAGCCCTCAGCAGACTATGTATTCCCTGATTCTTCCACTGCTTCCGATTTGGGTATGTATGTCCTGTATGTTCTAGAAGGCACACACTCATCGACACAGGTCTTGATGAAGTTGGTGACAACTGTGGTGTATTCATTCAATAGAAGATGAATCATTGACTGTTGCACACCATGGAAATATTATCTATGTCAATAGCAGGTGATTGCATATTTCCATTACAGCATAAGCAGAGGAAAATTAATATCTTGCCTCTGCCTTGACAAGTCAGAATGGTGCTATCCAAACACAGCAGTAAAAGGAAGCAGTCGTCACTGTTCTGTTAGTGAAGCTTTTATAGCTGTGACAATCTACAGAAATTTATCCTCCAAAAGAGTAGAAGAGTTTCTGATTCCCCAGTTTGACAGAACGTCAGTGGGCCTGTGAGATTCAGGATGACAGCATTTTTACTTCCACTAGTTATCCAACAGCAATCCAGACTACTACTGTTCATGAAGTAAAGAAAAATCCTAATTTAAGGACTTTAAATCTAGAGCAGAATGGACTGTTTTTCATAGTGACCTGCTGCACTTCAAGGAAATAACCTTTTACCAGCTTGATTACAGCCATATCCGTGTAGAAATATCATGAGGATATGAAAAAAGACTATAGAGACAAAAGACTACAAATACTGGAGGCACTCTATAAGTAGTCCTCCAATAACTACTTTCCCTCTGCCAGTACCCTCTTCTTCCTGGAAGAATGTGTGCTTACTCTTAACAACTTCTCTTTTGACTCCTCTCACTTTCTCCAGGTCAACTGTGATCCCATTTGCATGTGCATGGGCCCAGCTGTACCGACTACCTGAAGCAGCTTCTATCCCAAGTCTGCCTGGGCACCACTCCCAAATCCTTCTCCAGTACATTGATGACCACATTGGTGGTGTCTTCTGCACCAGAGGGAAACTTACAAATTTCACTAATTTTCTTACCAACCTCCACCTGACCCTCTAATTCACTTGCTCCATTTCTGACATCTCTCTTCACTTTCTTCATTGCACTGTCTCCAACTCAGGAGACACATTATCCGTTGATTTCCACAGCTACCTAAACTAAACCTCCTTTCACCCTGTCATTTATTAAGATATCATTCCTCTTCTCAGTTCCTCTACAGTATCTCTGCCACATGTGTTCTTGGAATGTGGCCCTCCATTCCAGGATATCTGAGATGTCCTCCTTTTACAAAAAATGTATTCCTCCTGCTCTTAATGATTTACCCCTCACTGTCATCTCTATTTCCTTCCCTTCTGTTCTTATCCCATATCCACCCCCTTCTCCACCCCAGAGAGAACAGGGATAAAGCTCCCTAAGTTCTCACGTATCATCCCGCCACCTTACACATCCAACACACGTCATTCTTAGCAGCTTCTGCCAGCCACATCTTCCTCTCCTTACCCCTTTCTGTGTTTCAAAGGGACCACTCTCTGTGATTCCCTGGTGCGCCCACACCTGCACACCCATCCCTCTTCCCCTCCCCAGGTTCTTTACCCTGTGACCATAGCAGGTGTAACAGCTGTCCATACACCTCCTCCTTCACCATCATATAAAGCCCTAAAAAAATCCCTTCCAATGGAGCAGACATTTACATGCAAATCCTCCAGTCTTGTTTATTGCTTTCAGTGCTGATAATCCAACCTCCTCTAAATGAGTGAGACCAGGCACAAGCAAGTGGCCACTTTGCTGAGCAAGTGGGCCCTGCCCATCATGGCTTCTATTTGCTAGCTATTCTAATTCTCCGCTCCATTCCCACACTAATAACCCCATCCTCAGCCTCCTCTACTGCAAGCGTGAAGCTAAATGCAAACTACAAGAACAGCACCTCATAGACTGCCTAAGTAGTCTAAAGGTAATAGAAATATAGAAAACCTACAGCACAATACAGGCCCTTCAGCCCACAAAGTTGTGCTGAACATGTTCTTACCTGAGAAATTACCCAGGGTTACCCATAGCCCTCTATTTTTCTGAGCTCCATGTACCTGTCCAGGAGCCTCCTGAAAGACCCTATCATATCCGCCTCCACCATCGTCACCGGCAGCCCATTCCACGCACTCACCACTCTCTGCGTAAAAACACTTACCCCCGACATCTCCTCTGTACCTACTTCCAAGCACCTCTCATGTTAGCCATTTCAGCCCTGGGAAAAAGCCTCTGACTATCCACACGATCAACGCCTCTCATCATCTTATACACCTCTATCAGGTCACCTCTCATCCTCCGCTGCTCCAAGGATAAAAGGCCAAATTCACTCAGTCTAATGTCATAAGGTATGCTCCCAAATCCAGGCAACATCCTTGTAAATTTCCTCTGCACCCTTTCTATGGTTTTCACATCCTTCAGGTAGTGAGGCAACCACTATAATGAAGTAATGAAGTTCCTATGTGTGATTTGTTTGGTAACCTCATTCCTTTGTGAATTTGTTTGACAGGTAAATGGTGAAACTGGTAATATATTATCTAGATTATACCTTCATTGTCAAATCATATTATAGATAACCTCTTATAACCTCTGCTACTTTCTCCTTAGAATTGGTCATGAGCAGATAAAAAGTAAAACCATGCACCTTTCTGCCATACTGTTGAATATCCAATACTGTACTATCTTCCAGAGACAAATTCAGAAGAACACCAGACATGCGGTCTTAATATCCATGATGAACCTTTTCAGAGTACTTCAAACTCCCATAATTCAAGAAAAGTTTAAACTATATGCTGTTTCAGTAACTGGTCTGATTTGGCATTTTCATTAAGTATTTCTTGTGTTGAGAAGCATCATTAAGTCTGTTGGATACTGGTTATTTACCAGATACGGTGATATTCTTTTAGTTTTTACTTGGATAATGTTCCGTAAGGACTAAATCTTCCGTAATGAAGATTTTGATTGCAATTTGTATGTTTGCAGTTTCAACTTTTTGTATTTTAGCAGTTCAGAATGGTTAACATTGATGACTTCTTGTGATAATATATTATTGTTCAGAACAATTGATCACATGTTGGCACCGAATAATGACTTCTTCCTTTTTTGGATACTTGTGCGATAAGATACAATAGACATTATAACTTCTTTCTTTAGGCACCTTGACTTCTCAGGCAAGGAAGTATTTAACTCTGGCTAGATTCAAGAGGTTGTAGCAGTGCAGCGATTTTAATTATGCTTGACATTGCACCACGGATTCTGTGTGTCAGGTAGTTTGTCATTGTTGTGAGATGTTGCTGCGATTGTGTTGCCCTCTCTGATGGATCACTGGTTACCCAGACCTTTTTGAAGTTGCAGGACTTCAGTAATGGTTTTTCTTTCTTTTTACAAGCATGGTAGGAGAGGTGATAAATTATCTTGGGAGGTGGGTGTTGGAAATGAATATTGCCAAATGAATAATGATATAATATTTGGAAATTATATGCTCTGTTAATCACTGAAAGTTCAAGTGGTGCTGCATTTTGCTTCTGACTTGAGATTTTGGACAACAATTTGCTGCTGCCATTGGCTAATCCAGTTACAATAATGAAAAAACTTACCCAGATTTGAGAAATTTTAATTTCACTTTTCACCATAGGATAAAAAGTTATAACCTCCTAGCCTAAGAATATTTTATTTACTAATTCAAATCAAATCCTAGTAATCAATCAAATGAATGTTATGAAATAAAAAATATACGCTAAATTAGATGTGTAATCTCTAGTTACTCAGTTAAATGCAGATTCCTGTTTAGCATTATTATTTCAGTGAAATATATTATTTGTCTATTTGCACATTAACTTTGAGAACAGGCACAACCTCTTTAAATAATCAGTTTCTTGAACAATATACTAACTCAATTTTCCATGTGAAGGAAGCTGTGCCACAGAATTAAATGTTAAACACAGAATGATGGAAAATAAATAAGTTTTCTTTTACAGTAAACTAGAGTAATAGATGTAAGGCATTATATAAACTGTTTCATGACTGGGTGCATACTCCCCAAAGGTTTAAGAATGTGAGAAAGAAAACTACAGAGCATGAAGCATTTTACAGTAGATCATATACTGGCAAATACCACATGCAAACATCATCACCATTTATTTATATATGCAAGTGGATCAATAGAGAAAATGTTAAATTGATTAAGTTAAACTATTGTTACACCAATAGGGGGAAGTAAATGTAGCAAAGATAGGAAAGCAAGCCCAAATGGATTTTACATCTACGTGATCTGAATCACAGATCTGTGGTTTAACACCCCAATGTTGATAATCTAGAAATCATTCTAAATGTAGATGAAATGTTGTACAATTACGTACAAGATAGCTGCACTAATTTTGTTTGAAGGCATGTGGGATATTGTAATGTACTTCACCTGCAATGTGTCATGTGCATTAGATTGTGAACTCTGCAATTGCACACAAAGTGCTGTAATCCCAAAGTTGCACATGAAGAGCTAACCCATCTTGTTCAATCTCCCAAAATAAATGAGCTCTGAAAGTGATCTTCAAGTAATGGAACCACTTTGCAACAGATTTGATTTTGAATTGTAGCTAAGTGAAGGAGATCGCCACCATAAACCTCCTAGGGATGTTAGAACATCATGCCATTAAGATGTATAACTGATGCATTGGGCTACCTTTGTTAAGACAATCATAAAAGTTTGCAATGTTGCCTTTCCCTGGACCCCAAAGCAGCTTCTAAGCTGCAATCTATGTTGGGATATGCTGCCAGGGGAGGTAGCAGAAGCAGATGCAAAAGCAACCTTTAAGAGGCATTTAGGTTTAAACATAAATAGGAAGGGAATTTAAGTATATATCATGTGCAGGCAGATGGGGTTAGTTTACATAGGCATCGTGATCAGCGCTCAGCACAGACATGCTGAGCCAAAGGGGCTGTTAATGTACTTGATGTTCTACGTTCTCTCTGGTAACTATCATTACTGGAGTCCAGCACGGGGTCTTCAGATTTGTATCTTGCTTCTTGATCATTCCTTTACAAATAATAAGCTGAAACTATTGATCATAAAATGGCAAAGCTTGAAGAGTCTTATCCTGAAAGGTTGACTGTTTATTCCTCTCCACAAATGCTGTCTCACCTGCAGAGTTCCTCCAGCATTTTGGGTGTGTTCTTCTAGTTGCTTCCTTTTTTGAATAATCTTCAATTGCCTGCAAATTTCTACTTCTGTTTATATGATAGAGCTATGCAGTTGGTTCTTCATAATCAAAATTCCCTAGACAACGAAATTTAGCTCTGCACTACAGCCTTAGCCCTGTGTGCAGATTTGAGTAAAGGAGTGGAGATAATTCATGAAGAACAACATAATTTGCTGTTTAATGTGTTGCATCTGCTCAGAAGAATGGAGAACAGAATGGACGAAAAGTAGGCCAATCTGGAATTTGCTGAGGAATCTTGCATTAACCTGCATCTTTGCTACTGCTGAAGATCAAAAAGTCCTGGATTGTCGGATTGTAGGTGAACTCTCATTTTGTTGTCCAGTTGTAATCAGCAATTCTCTGTGGTTTGTAAAGCCAGTCCTCACTATGAGAAATTAATACTGCATGGTATTAATAAATCAATAATAATTCCTTTGACACAGTTGGTGGCAGCAAACATAATAGCTACTACATCAGAGAAAATGCTAGGGACCAATATCATTTAAGTAATAGGCAAAACATCTAAATGGAATTGACCATGAGAACATTAGGCATAGGAGCAGAATTAGGCTATTCAACCCACTGAATCTGCTCCACCATCTCATCATGGCTGAACCATTTCCCACTCAACCTTATTCTCCTGTCTTTTCTCCATAAACTTACATTCCCCGACCAACCAAAAACTTAACAACCTCTGCGTTAAATGCACTCAACGATTGGGCCTCCACAGCAGCCTGTGGCAAAGAATTCCACAGATTTACCACCCTCTGGCTAAAGAAATTCCTCCACATCTCTGTTCTAAATGGACCTCCTGCTATTTTAAGACTGTGCCCTCTACTCCTAGACTCCACCACCAAAGGAAACATCCTATTCACATCCACAATATCTAGGCCAAACAACATTTGATGGGTTTCAATGAGATATCCCCCTCATTCCTCTAAATTTCAGCAAGTACATACCCAGAGCTTCAGTTGTTTTTCATATGATAACCCTTTCATTCCAAAATCATCCTCTTGAAGCTCCTCTGAACCCCTTCCAATGTCAACACATCCTTTCTTAAATAATGGGCCCAAAACCACTCACGATACTCCAAGTGAGGCCTCACCAGTGCCATATACAGCCTCAGCATTACATCCTTGTTTTTATACTCTAGTCCTCTTGAAACGCATTCATTTTCCACACCACTGACTCAACCTGCCAATTAACTATTAGGGAAACCTGCGCAAGGACTCCCAAATCCCTTTCCACCTCGTACTTTTGAATTTTTGCCCCATTTAGAAAACATTCTACGCCTTTATTCCTTTAGCTAATGTTCATGACCATACATTGTATTCCAATTGCTACCTCTTTGCCCATTCTCCTACCTATCTACGTCCTTCAGCAGCCTCTCTGCTTCCTCAACACTACCTGCCCCTTCACTTATCTTCATATTGAGTGCAAACTTGGCCACAAAGCCATCAATTTTATCGTTCAAATGGGGGGGAGGGGTGCATATGAGGTAAGAACAGAAGTGAAGGAAATTGAGATGCCAGTGAGGCATACATCAATAATAGCAGGAGGAATATATTTTTTGTAAAAGGAGGACATCTCGGATATCCTGGAATGGAGGGCCACATTCCAAGAACACATGTGGCAGAGATACTGTAGAGGAACTGAAGAAAGGAATGACATCCAATAAGTGAAAGGATGAAATGAGGTTTAGTTTAGGTAGCTGTGGGAGTCAGTGGATAATCTGTCTCCTGAGATGAAGATAGTGAGGTAAAAAAAGGGAAGAGAGATGTCAGAAATGGATCAAATGAATTAGAAGATAAGGTAGAAATTGGTAACAAAATTAATGAAATTGGTAAGTTCCCCACTGATGCAGGAGGTGCCACCAATGCAGTCATCAATGTACTGGAGAAGGATTTGGGAGTGGTGCCCGGCAGACTTGGGATAGAAGCTGCTTCAGGTAGCCGGTACAGCTGGGCCCATGCACATGCAAATGGCTTCACAGTTGACCTGGAGGAAGTGAGAGGAGTCAAAAGGGAAGTTGTTAAGAGTAAGCACACATTCTTCCAGGAAGAAGAGGGTACTGGCAGCGGGAAAGTAGTTATCAGGAGACTACTTATAGAGTGCCTCCAGTATCTATTGTCTCTATTCCACTATAAAGAATTAATTTCTTGTTAAAATTCTGCATCGTAGTGAGATGGAATACTGCTTACTAAATTTCAAAGGATTTATTTAAACAAGACTCTCAGGAGAAGCTCAGACTTTCTAGTTGAATTCTCAAATAAACATATACTTTTATTGACACACTGAAGAAATCTGCATTCTTTAGATTATGAGTCTGAACAATATATCAATCAGCATTTTACGACCTTGTCATAGGAAAGTGTTTCAGACTACCTTAACTTAGGAAGAATCATTCTGAACTGATTTTAAAAAAGAAATAAATTATTTTTCTGCAGAAGAGAGATGTAACCCTACATCTGTAATAGAGTTCTGGAAGTTCAATGGTTGAATTGTTCTATTTAATATCAGAGAACGTATACAATATACAATCTGAAACTCTCACTCTCCGCAGAGACTCCCAAAACAGAAGAAAAACACCCAAAGAATGAATGACAGAAAAAAATCATAAGAATGCCAAAGTGACTGCAAAGCAAGATATTGCTAAATGCGTCCAAAAGAATCTTGGGTTTTCAGAAGAGTCACTACATCAGAGCTGAACAAAATGGTAATAGAACAATTATGCTGCTGAGAGTATCATACAGTACCATTACTGAGGGAGAACTGAATTGTCAAAGTTGTCAGCTTTTGAATGTGACACTAAATCAAAATCTTGCCTGCTCTCTCAAGTGAACTTGGAAGATTACTAACACTATTTTGACGATGAGCGAGAAGATTAATGTCAGTGCACTGGCCAATATCTATTCCTCAATCAAGATAACTAAAAGAAATAATGTGGTTATGAAAACTTATTATACATATATTGGCTGTCATATTACCTGCATCAGACAAATTACACCTCAGAAGTATTGACTGTAAGATGTATTGGGATTTACTTTGGTTTCATACTAAAATAAACTTTTCTTTCTTTTTTATTCATATGGATTTGTGATTCTTGAGGACATTAATTTATCTGAAAGGGTTACATAACTGAGTATAATTTATGAAAACTACATGGATGGAAGTAGATTTTATATAACTGTGAGGAGGACTCTGAACATAGACTAAGCTGCATAAATTGAAAAGATACTGATGTTAGACAGACTGAGAAAAAAACAGATTAGCATCCATTATTGAAATATTACTCATCAGTAAGATCCTAGTTCAATCTTGGTATTAAGCAACATAGCAGAAAGATCGAATTGTCATACTCTGAAACAGCTGGCAGTTACCCAAATAAGTATCGGAAAGTTTGAGACTATTGCTCAAACATACAAACTCAAATTCTATGGAACTGCTTCAGCAATTTCCTGTCTGTGCTCCATTACTCATCTGCATGTGAAATTCAATGGTAAGGACAGAGAGATTACTGATCTGGCGTAGGATCTGATAGCACATTCACTTCAATGTGATTATTGGGCTATGAGAAAAGGTGCTGCGGGGAAGTTACCGTTTTTAATGAGTTTGTATTTGCTTTAATGTTTTTAGTTATTCAGAAGCATCTTAATTTTCCAAATGCCTTTTGTTTTCCAAGACGTTCAGAAACTCTGAAAAACCCAGGCAGTTTTGACAGTGGAGAAAGTGGACAACTGGTCTTGAGCGGCCTTCAAAGGTTCCTGGAAGAGATTTAAGAGTGGAGCTTATTCTAGCCCTCTCACATTGCTTGAGGCAATGCTGACACTCAAGGCCAGGTGGCTTGCCTCAAACATCACACAGGCCTACAAGATCGATCTTATTACACTGGAGCAGGTAACTTGGTTGGGGGGGGGGCAACTGGTCTTTGCTTCCTATATCAATGTATTAATGTTACATTTTTCTTTTTATTATACTGCATCATAGCCAATTATACTGTGGTCTTTTAAAAAAGTTTTCAAAGATTCAAGATTGTTTAATGTCACTTCCAGTGCACAAGTGTTATATAAGAACAAAATAATTGTAAAGAAGAGCAAATTATAGTAGTAACAGCTAAGAGACAATGTTCATTCTACTCAAGAATAGAAGGTCTCAAATACTGCTCATTAAGGACCACAACAGAAAGAAAGAAGCAAATCTTTAAGATAATTTAAAGTGAAGATCTAATAACTTTAACTTAGCCAAGATCGATCGTCCCTATGACCCCAAATGTTACCTGCTCCAAATTCATAAGATTGATCGTGCAGGCCGACGTGGTGTTTGAGGCTAGTCATCAGGCAATGAGTGTCAGCACAGCCTCAAGCACTGTGAGAGGGCAAGAATAAGCTCCAGCCTTAAATCTTTTCCTTTGATGGCTGCTAAAGTCCTTTTCTCAACTTTCTCCATTGTCAATATTGTCTTGAGTTTTTTTTCAGGGTATCTGAGAAACTCATGTATTGTGTTGTTACATTTGCGACCTTGCTATACAGAAGCTGTTGCTGAGAGTATCAATGTGCTGAAAATGGACTCTGTTCAACTAAGACATCTTGGAATTGTTGAACAAATTGTTTTTATATGCAGGATAACAAAGCTAGGGAGCCATATGGAGAATAAATAATAATCAAGTTTCATCTCATGGTAACATGTACTTCGACAAAACACAGGTATCCTAGGCTTTCCTGCCATTATCTCGACATTGTCGTTTTGAAAACATAACAATAAGAAATTAAGTCTAGGGAACTTAATTCATGTGTATTTATAAAACCCTAAGATAACATGGTCTAAATGTAAGCCATATTTTCCATAACCTCAACTCTGCCAATTAAATTTGATTGGTTAGCTACTTTATTGAACCAGCCTTTTTCATGTCATTTTAATTTACTGTCAGCTAGCCTGCATATTGGAAACTAAATTATTTACTACAGCCTATAAGCCAATAATGTTTCATTTGTCTCATATAGAGAAAGACTAGCCTAACAAGATTATTAAGGACATTACTTGTGATAGTGAATGTCCTTCACATTATTTGAGCTTCATGCTGCGCTTTCACAAAAGACTTCAAACAAGATGTTTTGCACTCAGCCATCTGAACAGTGATCTGAGTGATTTCTTACTTGCCTTTGTACTGGTCGTGATTATGCAGGCAGTGAACTGAAAAGGTTGGCAGACAAAAGCATGTCTAGAGACCCAAGTCATTCTGTTGGATCCTGAAAAAAGAGCTCATCACCGCAGTACATTATTGAACTATACATAATTTCACAGCCTCAATATCCATATTTTACTGAAATAGCATTCAAAGCAAGACATCCAGATGTTGTCCTGGAAAATACTATATCAATGACAGAAAGGGCACACAGATAATATACATAACTTAGAAAATACACCAACACTCCATAAGAAGTTGGATAGAAAAAGCAGCTGGAAATCACTAATTAAAATACAGGCTAATGAAACATTATTAATTTAATATATTCCAATTTAAGATTTACCTCCGGGCAGATTGTTTGGTGTTCACATTTAATATTAGTTCCCAGAAATGCAGTTGAGCCCCCTTTCTTTCTCCTGAGGCCTCCCGTCCCATGATCCTTTCCTTTTTCTTCAGCTCTGTATCACTTTCGCCAATCACCTTTCCAGTTCTTAGCTTCATCCCACCCCCTCCGGTCTTCTCCTATCATTTCGCATTTCCCCCTCCCCCCACTACTTTCAAATCTCTTACTGTCTTTCCTTTCGGTTAGTCCTGACGAAGGGTCTCGGCCCGAAACGTCAACAGCGCTTCTCCCTATAGATGCTGCCTAGCCTGCTGTGTTCTGCCAGCATTTTGTACGTATTGTTGTTAGCAAGTAGTGAAGCAAGGTTTGCAAGCCTACACTACACTAGAATATGTGGATCCCAGATCGGTCTCTTTCGCCACCTGAAGCCCAGCAATAGACAAAGCCTTAGGAGAACATCACACTCAAATCAAATGTTTGGAAAACTACTACTATCCTAAAACGTACCTGGAAAATTATGGTTATACATGGCATTATTCAAAATGGAAGCAACTGGAAGAATCATCAAATGCATGATGTCCCAATATCCTAGGAAATGGATAGTGCCCATCTCCTTCAACTAGCTGCAATTCACGAATAAATCTGTTACAAAGTGATCTGATTCCTTGAAGCTCTCTTTCAGAGCTCATACATTTTCTGACTTTGCACAGGAAGTTCAACTTTGACATTACAACACTTTCCATGGAATTGCATGATTCATAATCTAATATTAGAATATCCTACATGGACTAAAATGAAAATGGTACAACTGTTTTGCACAGAAATGTACAACACACCTTTTACATACAGAGTGATTTATAGGGCATCAATATTTAAAGATGTTGTTAAACTACTGATACGTAAGTCAGCTTAGATGGACTGAAAATCCACTTCGGCTTGCTTCCCAGACACTAGACACTTTGCCACCTTTCCTTCCCCCCAGCTGGTGAAACAATAATTCCACTTTATCAATTTAACACTTTCTCTAATAATTCACATGCTTAAATTACTACAGAGCGAAGATGTTTACATGTGTTATTACCATAATATACTGTAAAATGCTTCATGCTCTGGGTCATTTTCTCTCTACTTTTCTTTCTTACATCCTTAAACCTTTGGCAGAATATACATCTCTTTAGTCATGGAACAGATTATAGAAAGTATTCCATCTTCCCCATTTACTACATTACTACAAAACAAGGGCTGATAAATATCTGCACAACTGTGTGTTTTCTTTTTGGATATTTTCCACCAATCCACGTTGAACACATAATTCTGCAACACAGCCTCCTTATGATGGAAAATGGTGTTTATGCTTTGCTCAAGAAACCAGTTACTCAAAGGTTTGTACACTGACTATACCTTCAAGTGTTAATTACAATGAACTTGGGAACCATGTCAAGAACATTCTGAAGCTGTTCTCAGAATTACTTTACAATCAGAACAATAAATGTTTCACTAAATGTTAAAGCTAAACAGAATTGTGCATGTTTCTGAGCAACAAGGGCTGCACTTCCAATTTGCATGATTTGTTTCCTTAACATTCTTCCAACTGCTTTTAGGATTTGTCTTTCATCAGCATATGGAAAATAGAAGCACAGTAAGACTGCTGCCTAATATCCTGTTGCCACTGCTAGGCCCTATGTAACAGCCTCTCATCCACTTCATGGGTGTATTATTGAAGGAGGAAATTGAATAACATAATTGCATTACAAGAGGAAGTATTGATTTAGCGGAACAGTAAATGTAAAGAAAAATGTGTAGCGATTGTATTTCCAGTATTATGAATAAAGTACTTCTTTGAAAAAGAATTGTGCAGCAAGATTTAAATTGGCCTGTTTGGATTGACATTGTTGAGAATATACCCACAGTATTTCAATCCATTTTGAAAAAACAGAGGTAACGAATAAGTTAGGGGTATTAACATCAATAAATATCCTAAAAAAGAGACAGTAGGGTGTAAATTGTACAGCATCAAAAGAGGCATGTTAAAGTAATACTGCGCTGGAACACAAGGAAGTTCCAGAAACACCATTCTGTTGTAAAATAAGGCTGAAAACAATGTGTGTGAAAGAGGGGCTTCCAGCTGAAATAATAAGCAAAGTCCCCTGCACTTAATCTCAAGTTGCTTTGGATAGAGACTCTCATGAAGGAAATCATTTCAGGAATTGATTAGAGATTTGGGACAAGGTTGGGTGAGAAATGGGGGCAGGAAAAATCATGTAAAGTGGAGAAATAACTGCAAGGGAGAAGCAAGCTGGTGGGGGGTAAATAAATGGGGAGAGAATAGCAGGAAAATGTAGTGGAGTTGAGAGCTGGCAGTGCCTTTGACTCTCCAGCAACAGCCCAATTCATACTTCCTGTAAATAACGTTAGATAGAACTCAACCCTATTGCCTGTGAGGCCTACAGTGTAGTTTTGTACCATTTGTGCAAAAATATGCATTGTGTGCTTCTTAAAGTCTCTGTCCATCCCCAGTATTAACACTGCAGTCTCAGAGCTAAATGTCTTTACCTGAAGCAAGCTCATTATTACTTAAAATAATAGCCTAAAGGAAACAGTTATCAAGAAAAACAGTATTCAATCATTCACAATACAGTATTACATGGGGTGGGGGGCGAGGAACCAGAGTGTAGGAATAGATGTATGGGAGAAGGAAGAAAAAGAAGACAGTAAAGTTGTTTGTACTGTTAGAGATAAACAGAGAGGAAGAGGTGGAGAATTTCTTAAAAGCATTTATTTTAATACTAGAAGCGTTGTAAGAAAGGTGGATGAGCTTAGAGCATGGATTGATTCCTGGAAATATGATGTTGTAGCTATTAGTGAAACATGGTTGCAGGAGGGCTGTGATTGGCAACTAAATATTCCTGGATTTCATTGCTTCAAGTGTGATAGAATCGGAGGAACAAGAGGGGGAGGTGATGCATTGCTTGTCAGAGAAAATATTATATCAGTGCTCTGGCAGGATAGATTAGAGGGCTCGTGTAGGGAGGCTATTTGGATGGAATTGAGGAATGGGAAAGGTGTAGTAACACTTGTAGGGGTGTATTATAGACCACCTAATGGGGAGCGAGAATTGGAGGAGCAAATTTGCAAGAAGATAGAAGATATTTGTAGTGAGTACAGGGTTGTGATTGTGGGAGATTTTAATTTTCCACACATAGACTGGGAAACCAATACTGTAAAAGGGATGGATGGTTTGGAGTTTGCAAATGTGTGCAGGATAGTTTTTTGCAGCAATACATAGAGGTACCAACTAGAGAAGGGGCAGTGTTGGATCTTCTGTTAGGGAATGAAATAGGTCAGGTGATGAAGGTATGTGTTGGGGAGCACTTCGGGTCCAGCGATCACAATGCCATTAGTTTCAATATAATTATGGAGAAGGATAGGACTGGACCCAGGGTTGAGATTTCTGATTGGAGAAAGGCTAACTTTGAGGAGATGTGAAAGGATTTAGAAGGAGTGGATTGGGACTATTTGTTTATGGGAAGGATGTAATAGAGAAATGGAGGTCATTTAAAGGTGCAATTTTGAGGGTACAGAATCTTTATGTTCCTGTTAGGTTGAAAGGAAAGGTTAAAAGTTTAAGAGAGCCATGGTTTTCAAGGGATATTGGAAACTTGGTTAGGAAAAAGACAGATATCTACAATAAATATAGGCAGCATGGAGTAAATGAGGTGCTCAAGGAATATAAAGAATGTAAGAAGAATCTTAAGAAAGAAATTAGAAAAGCTAAAAGAAGATATGAGGTTGCTTTGGCAAGTAAGGTGAAAATAAATCCGAAGGGTTTCTACAGTTATATTAATAGCAAAAGAATAGTGAGGGATAAAATTGGTCCCTTAGAGAATCAGAGTGGACAACTATGTGTGGAGACAAAAGAGATGGGGGAGATTTTGAACAATTTCTTTTCTTCGGTATTCACTAAGGAGAAGGATATTGAATTGTGTAAGGTAAGGGAAACAAATAGGGAAGTTATGGAAACTATAACGATTAAAGAGGAGGAAGTATTGGCGCTTTTAAGGAATATAAAAGTGGATAAATCTCCGGATCCTGTCAGGATATTCCCTAGGACCTTGAGGGAAGTTAGTGTAGAAATACTAGGGGCTCTGACAGAAATATTTGAAATGTCATTAGAAACAGGGATGGTGCTGGAGCATTGGCATATTGCTCATGTTATTCCGTTGTTTAAAAAGGGTTCTCAGAGTAAACCTAGCAATTATAGGCCTGTCAGTTTGACGTCAGTGGTGGGTAAATTAATGGAAAGTATTCTTAGAGATAGTATATATAATTATCTGGATAGACAGGGTCTGATTAGGAACAGTCAACATGGATTTGTGCATGGAAGGTCATGTTTGACAAATCTGATTGAATTTTTTGAAGAGGTTACGAGTAAAGTTGATGAGGGTAAAGAAGTGGATGTTGTCTATATGGACTTCGGTAAGGCCTTTGACAAGGTTCCACACGGAAGGTTAGTTAGGAAGGTTCAATCGTTAGGTATTAATATTGAAGTAGTAAAATAGATTCAACAGCGGCTGGATGGGAGATGCCAGAGAGTAGTGGTGGATAACTGTTTGTCAGGTTGGAGGCCGGTGACTAGTGGTGTGCCTCAGTGATCAGTACTGGGTCCAATGCTGTTTGTCATATACATTAATGATCTGGATGATGGGGTGGTAAATTGGATTAGTAAGCATGCAGATGATACTAAGGTAGGTGGTGTTGTGGATAATGAAGTAGGTTTTCAGAGTTTGCAGAGAGATTTAGGCTAGTTAGAAGAGTAGGCTGAACGATGGCAGATAGAGTTTAATGCTGATAAGTGTGAGGTATACATGGTAAATGGTAGGGCATTGAAGAATGCAGTAGAACAGAGTGATCTAGGAATAATGGTGCATAGTTCCCTGAAAGGTGGAATCTCATGTGGATAGGGTGGTGAAGAAAACTTTTGGTATGCTGACCTTTATAAATCAGAGCATTGAGTAGAGGAGTTGGGATGTAATGTTAAAATTGTAAAAGGCATTGGTGAGGCCGAATTTGGAGTATTGTGTACAGTTTTGGTCACAGAATTATAGGAAAGATGTCAACAAAATAGAGAGAGTACAGAGAACATTTACTAGAATGTTACCTGAGTTTCAGCACCTAAGTTACAGGGAAAGGTTGAACAAGTTAGGTCTTAATTCTTTGGAGCGTAGAAAGTTGAGGGGGGACTTGATAGAGGTATTTAAAATTATGAGGCGGATAGATAGAGTTGATGCGGATTGTTTTTTTCCATTGAGAATAGAGAGGATTCAAAAAAGAGGACATGAGTTGAGAGTTAGGGGGCAAAAGTTTAGGGGTAACACGAGGGGGAAATTCTTTACTCAGAGAGTGATAGCTGTGTGGAACGAGCTTCCAGTAGAAGTGGTAGAGGCAGGTTCAGTATTGTCATTTAAAGTAAAATTGGATAGGTATATGGACAGGACAGGAAAGGAATGGAGGGTTATGGACTGAGTGCGGGTCAATGGGACTAGGTGAGAGTAAACGTTCGGCATGGACTAAAATGGCCAAGATGGCCTCTTTCCGTGCTGTATTTGTTATATGGTTATTTGGTTAAAAGGACTTGTGTGAATCTTGTGTCGTGAGGAGGAGCAGTGGTTGATGTGCAAGTGAAGAAGGAAATAAAAATCTATTAAAGCATAGGTCTGTGCTTGAGCACATATTACTGCTTAATTACAGACATGACTTGGGCGGTAAAGTAAAATGAGATTGGGATCATTATGCTAAAGCACAAACATAAAGAAAAGAAGAAAACCTATTTCTACTGCATATAGCCCACCAGATTCATGTCTAATTGAATAGATTAAGTATTATGCAAAATTATAGCCCTATATATAGGATGAGGGGAGCTTGATTAGGCCTAATTTCGATATCTACTGAAAATAAGCATGCAATTACAATGAGCATCTGCTCCATATCCATTCAATGTAACTCAGGTAGCAAAACATTAGTAGTATGTTTAGGGGATATACCATTATGAAAGGAGATGATAAATGTTTGTTTAATACCACAACAAACTTTTTCATCTCTCACTATAATTTGTTCTGACTTTAACTTAAGGCAATCTAAGATAATGTTCCTATTGACTGCAATAGCTTACATTTTCTCATTGTCTTCACTCATTGAAATGCATCAGAAACTCCATAAAAGAGTAAAAGCAAGCATGCATGTCCATATTCACATGAACGAGATCATGCTGGTTAATGGTAGTGCAAGTGCTGAGGTCATGACCAGCAATAAGGTAAAAGGTTTATTTTGCATTCAGCTTCCTTCTCACCAACAATCTCTCTCTTTTAATTTAGAAGTCATAGAGTCACTGAGTCATAGTGTAAGCAAGTATTTCTTAATTTCCTCCCTTTACCCATCAATAACTTTATCCTTGTGCCTTTTACCTTTCCAATTTCCAACTGCAACCTGCCAAATCAGTGGAGGACCATCAAGGGAAGAATATTTGTGGATTCACACAGGGGTTCTGCTGAAGAAAATGGAAATGAACTGCAGAAGCAAAGTCTGCTATAAATCTAAATTTACTGGCAATGACAATGAGAAAGAATTTAGCAGAAGCATGGCTTGGGACTTATAGAGAACTTGTAACCCTAATTTCCAAACAATGCTAACAATCACGTTCACTACAGGGGAGGAAGAGGGACCAAATGCAAACCACCTAAAGGCAAAAGTCTTTCATCAAAATGCCTTACTATGCAATATTTATATCTTTCTATTCAAGTTCTTCACCAAGACCTTGGTCATCATGGATCATATCCCTAATCTCATGAGCCACCTCTTAGTGAGAGCACACATTGGTGATGAAACTACCACTGTCACTTGTGTGCCAGCATTGCCTTTGACCATTTTTGAAAAAGTGTATTCAGAGATCGAGTTTTTAAATCCACAACCAAGCTCATGGTCTATTAAGTTCAAAGTTTTTGGTAAACAGCAGTCACTTCTTGGATGCCCAAGCCTGCCTGATACAATTTTCAGACAGCATTATGAACAAACCCCCAGCTCTTCCATTTAAAAGAGGCTTTCTGGTTAAAAAGAAAGCTTGCTTGTCCAAATCAGAAGGTCCATACAAGCTGTAGGAATCCACATGTAACTTTGAATTGCATTAGCTGTTGCAAGGACGTGACTGAGGATGAACCCAAGTGTAGGACACATGCGCGGAGACAGGATCAAGAGGCGCTAGCACAGTCACGAACATGGAGCTGATACCCAGGTGAGTCTTTACTCGGAGACAAGGTTCATATAGAATATCCGGGGAATGGTGTGGAGCTAAGCACTAACAGTCCTAAGGGATCAGGAAATGAGGTTTACACACACTAGAATTGACCAACAAACTGGCAACTCATTGCTGTGATGCCAGGGTTCTTATCCTGCATTCCCTGATGTGAACCAGGTGTGCTGTAATTAATGGATCTGGGAACAATTGGAAATCAGACGAGAGGATTAAGGCCCAATCAAGGAGATGATAGCAAGATGGGGGATTGCCAGATGGGACCATGACTTTAGCTTTAATTGTGCCTCTCCCTCTACTTTTAACATCAATTTATGACTTATTTTGCTCAAGGAGCTGCTAAATATATGTCCCTCAATCATTGAACTTCCCATCAATGCTTATTCAAGGCTAAACAGCCTACTGACTTTAAGATTAGAAAAGCCCTCCGTGAATAACTAAATGCTGGTTTGGCAATTTATCTAAAATCATTAGTAGAATAAATAACAGGAATTTCCATATAAAAAGAGAAAGGAACTTAGAAGGTAAGTAATTACAAATCTTTCCTGTATATAGTCTGAGGCTATTTGAAGAGAAAAAGTGAAAGAGAATTGAGAAGTGGTCATTTACTCATACTCAACTAACCAAATGAAACAGCATGTCTTTGAGAATGAAAGAAGGAAGAAAATTAAACACCAACATATTCTTTGTGCAAAAAATCTCAGGAGGCCTGTCTTAGTCAAACACTTATGATTCTTTGCTCAGTTGCAGACAGAAGGTTCCTTTGGTTATTTAATTAGTCATCTTCAAGCATCATCATTATTTCTATTAATCAATAATATTACATGTGTTGTACACATATTGTGCACAGATTAGTCACAGTCGAATAAATGGTCAAGCAGAGCACAAGAGGCAACACTTTCTATATTCATTTGGTATGTCACACAATGATTTATTTCTTCATTATTGGTCTACTTACATTGGCACAGGGACAAATTATAAGACAGCAAACTTGCAATGTACAGTAATTTCTAAGGTGCATTTCAAATACCACAGAAAATTCTTTTCACAACTGATAAAGTAGTTGACTTCAAAATAATATTTAGGATGTCATCCTAAAGATATTGTGTTCAGAATATTTGAGCATGATTAGTACATATTCAGAACAATAACAAGAATACAGAACGAGAAATGGCTCAAATAAAACCCCATTCTACAGCATAAAAGATTTATCTGCAGTGTGATTTTCAGCTTTGCTGGTCTGAAAAGTTAATGGCTTTACTAACTTCCTTTTCCAGAAAACTGTGCTATTCAAAGCATAAATTGCATTCTTTGTTTTTGCTGAGATCCATAGCCTCAAATACAGCTTATGCATGTGCCTGGAATACTTTACCCAGCTTCTAAGTCTCAGGATCGCTGCAGGCTTAGTCATATATCTGTTTGCTGCTCACTGCTGCATTAGGAAAATCATCCAACTTCTATACTCATATAGTGAAATCTTTTTATGTGTTTCCTTCATTGAATAGGAGCAAAGAAAAGGGGACATTTGATTGTATTACATCATAGATAGAACCCACTTCCTTAGTGATCTTTGTGACAACGTCCTGCAAAAAGTGCTTGGCTGTTCTCCATGGCTCCAATGAACGAGATGCATATCTCCAGTAGGCACCAGTAGGCAGAGGCTCAACCTGCAAATTAACCTTTAGGGAATCCTGCACAAGGACTCCCAAGTCCCTTCGTGCTTCAGTTTTTTTTTTGTTTTTTCTCTCTATTTATAAAATAGTCTACCCTTTCATTTCTTCTACTGAAGTGCAAGAACATACACTTCCAGTCACTGTGTTCCATCTGCCATTTCTTTGCCCATTCTCTTAATCTGTCTAGGTCCTTCAGTAGCCTCTATACTTCCTCAAACTACCTGCCACTCCACCTATCTTCATATTGTCTACAAACTTTGCAACTAAGCCATCATTCTAATCGTTGGTATATAATGGAAAAAGAATCGATCCCAATGCTGACCCCAGTGGAACACCACTAGTCACCGTCAGCTAGACAAAGAGGCTCCCTTTATTTCCAGGCTTTGCCTCCTCCAATCAGCCACTGCGTTATCCATGCTAGAATCTTCCCTGTAATACCAGGGTGCTTAGCTTGTAAAGCAGCCTCATGATTGGCACCTTGTCCAAGGTCTTCTGAAAATCCAAGTATACGACATCCAACAATTCTCCCTTGTCTGTTTCTTCAAGTAATTCCAATAGATTTGTCAGGGCAGGATTTTCCCTTGAGGAAATTATGCTGACTATGGCCTATTTTATCATGTGCCACCAAGTGCCCTGAGACCTCATCCTTAACAATCAACTCCAACATCTTCCCAACCACTGAGATCAGACTAACTGGCCTATAGTTTCCTTTCTTCTGCCTCTCTCCTTCTTAAAGAGTGGAGTGGATTCCATTTGCTCCCCATCCATATAGCATTTGTTCACTGGGTAACACTTTTCAAAAACACTTTTCTGTTCATTTCTCAGGATCAGCATTTCATAGCTAACAGTAAAAACCCACCTGGTTCATTAACAACCATCAGGAAAAGAAATCTACTAGGGCCTCTGAAACATCCTAGCAAAACCACTCATTATACCATTTAAGTGAGTTAGAATAAAACTGGACAAATCTCTTGACGTTCACCCAAGTATCAAACTCATATACAGCATGGTCACTCCCAGTCCTGTCAAGCTTGGTAAATTATCCTCTCAGACATCAAGTAATCTGAGACCTTTTCCACAGACTAGTCAAGTAACGTAAGATCCTACCTGCCAGACAGTCTGCCAGATCTTGCTTCACAGTCTCAGGCCCACCAGAGGCATACATGAGGTTAGCAATTGGAGTGCTCAACATTTATTCCAGACCCAATGAAGTGTCTTGCTTCATGTAAAATATGAACATGAAAATCTCTGGAGTACTATTTACCATCCTCCTTCTACTGATGAAAACTGCAGCTCCACTTAAATAGCTCTTGGAAAAAGAAATGATGTAGTCAGGGCACAGAATGTACTGTGGATTGGGTACTTACATTGGCAGTGTCAAGAGTGATCTGGCAGCATTAGCACCAACTAAGCTAGCCTAAAGAACACAGCTGCCAGTAAGGGATAAGTTAACTTGACATCTCCATCACCAACCTACTTTTGGATAAATGGATCTGCCAATTATAGCATTATTTGAGGAGATCATCATATAGTAATGTGGTGATAATCTCTTGTGCAAGGGCACCTTCAATAAAGTTGCATACTGCAGAAATGTAACACCAGAATATGTAACTTCGTTGGTTAGTATAACCATCAGGAGTCAGAAAAGCATGCCAGCAGTAGTACCAAACATCTCTAAAAATGAAGGTTTGGCAGTCTAACAAATGCCTGCTACCTACATATTATGAGTTGAATAAGAATAGAGTAGAACAGAATAGATGGAGCCAAACAATCTCACAATCAATGGGTCAGATGGTAGGTCTGCAGTCCCTGCTTCACCTAGTTACAAATGGTGACAGACATAGATGTAGGAGGTTCCAAGAATGGCCCCATCCTCATTGATAGTGTGATCCAGTGTATGAATGTTAAAAATGCAAAGCATTCATACCTATAGTCAACAATAAGTTCTGAATGAGAGCCAATCTTCAGTTATTTCTACACATTCCATGTGATATGTACAAATGAGTTAGGAGCTGAAGGAGGTTACCCCTCAGTTCTGCTCTGTCAGTTAATAATAGTCACCCAGATCCATTTGGATATAAGCCTGGACTGTCCAATCTTTTCTTATAAGACAATCTGCTCAGTCCAGGTATCCAGAAATCCATCCAAGAACTATGGTTTCTATCATACCCTATGTAACTTTAGCACAACTTCTTTACATTTGAGTCCAATTTCCTAGCAATAAACAATAACCTTCCATTAACTTTCTTAATTGGAATCAGAATTATACTGCATAGAAACAGGATCTTCAGCCCACCACATTCATGCTGACCTTTTTGCCCAACTATACTAATCCTATTTGCCCACACTAGCTCTACATTCTTCTATGCATTGCCTGCCTATTCCTCCAGTAATGCATATTATCCTTTCCTGAATTAGCACTGAAATTTTTCACTCATTTAACTTATCTATATCCCTTTGTCCTTATGTTCAATTCAGAAATGGCTGCAAGCACTGGATACAGCAAGACGTACAGATAACAGCTCAGCCACAGAACTAAAGATTCCTACTTCAGAACCAGTTACACCCCTAGCCCATGTAATGAAAAAAAAACTGTTGATGATGGAAATCTGGCATATGGAAAATACTTGTACGGTTATAATAGTGAAATGTGGAAAATTGTTCAGATACGCTCTTTCATAGAAACAGGACCTAACAGCCATCTGTCTACTCTTAATCATCAGCAAAGTGCTGGAAGTACCATCAAGCAACACTTCTAAATAATGTGGTCATTAATGTTCACCACGACTGGCTGGCTTCAGACATGGATTACAGAATTACATTTTGTGTGAGGGAAACTACCCTTGCCATCACGGCAGCATCAAGGAGACCTGATAAAACTAAAATCAAAGATCAAAGGATAAGCAATCCAACAAGGAAAGTCAGGCCTCACATAAAGGAAGATGATTGTAGTTGCTGGAAGTCAAATATTCCAATCCTAAAATTCTACTCCAAATTGCATACTGTCACATTTAGTATCATTGCCGGCCCTGAGTGCTGAGCTATGATGCCAGCAACACTGGAAGAGTTCATTCACAAATGACACAGTAGTTCAAAGAGGTAGCTTAGCAAAAGTAGGATGTAATTTAAGCTTCTTACCAGTGTGGTGGTATTGCAAATATAACTTCAGCTACTTTCCACTAATACCACCTGTAAGCTGCACCAGCCCACATGGTAACCTGCCTCAATGACTATCGTCCAGTAGCACTTATATCCACAGTGATGAAGCGCTTAGAGAGGTTGGTGATGAAACATATCAACTCTTGTCTGACAAGCAACTTCGATCTGCTCCGATCTGCCTCGCAGCACAACAGGTCTACAGCAGATACCATTTCATTGGCTCTTCACTCTAACCTGGAACATCTGGACTGCAAAGATGCATACATCAGGATGTCTTCATTGACAACATTCCCTCAAAACTAATCAATAAGCTTCAAGACATTGGCCTCAATACCGCCTTGTGCAATTGGATCCTCGATTTCCTCACTTGCCATATTTAATTTGCTGACAACACCACTGTCATTGGCCAAATGAAAGGTGGTGATAAATCAGCATTGAAAATCTGGCTGAATGCTGCCACAACAACGAACTCTTATTCCATGTCAGCAAAACCAAGCAGCTCATTATTGGCCTCAGGAGAAAGAAACCAGAGGTCCATGAGCCAGTCTTTGTTGGGGGGCAGCCATGTTAAATTCCTCAGTGTTATTTCAGAGGACCTGTCCTGGGCCCAGCATGTAAGTGCAAATCAGAAGGTAGCACTGCAGCACCTCTAATCACTTAGAAGTTTGTGAAGATTCGATTTGACATCTAATACTTCTAAGACATCTAATATCTCTATTGATATGTGGTGGAGAATATATTGACTGGCTGCATCACAGACTGGTATGGAAACACCTATGTCCTTGAATGGAAAATCCTACTAAAAGTAATGAATATATGCAATTCGATAATAAATTTACTTTGAACTTTTAACTTTGAAATTTACTTCCTTGTTCTCTTTCTTCAAAGAACATGGAAAGTAAGTCATTTGGTATATAATCAACCATCATAGATTATGAGCAGCTACCATTACTGATACTTTAGTCAGTATATGCTGGTTAACAACTTACTTATTTTAAGAAGATTACAATTTAGCCAAAGGATACCTGGGTGGGGCAAAACCATATGAATTAAGTCATTTGAATTCCATCTCAACTTATTCCAGAGTTACTATTACATTCTATTACACTTACTCTTTTGGTTAGATATATTACAGCTTTTTGGACTCAATAAAGAATTGATCAATTTCAGATAATCAACCTTTCTAGTCATGTCATAAGTAGCCAGGTCTAATGAAACGTCATCAACATGTGATCCTAATTAACTTTTCTTTCTCCACAATAGCTTCCAGAATTCTCTCTTTTCTCAGCAACTACCAACTTTGATTCTCACATTTCTAGCATGATTTCTCTTTTCACTGTCTTCATTCAGTTTGTCATGGTCTTCACTCTTTCAAGACCTACCCTTTGTTCTCTCATTCTCTGCAACGTAAAATATTTGGTATCTAAATTTCTCCATTATGAACTTGAAACAACAATTTGTTTCTCCTTTTCTGGATGTATGTCTAAGCTGTAGGCATTTCCAGCACGTTTGATATGAATTTCAGATTTCCAGCATCTGCAGCATTTGTGACTAATTTTAAATTACTTTTATGAAGACTAAGTGGTAAGTCCTGTAAAACTTGACTTGACAGTGAAGAAATTATTGATGTATTGCTTTAGAGTTAAGCACACAGCTGAACATTTATTATTTTATCTCTTCATTAAGGGCTACAAATGACGGGGGAATTCTGAGGATTTATTGTTGATTAAGGTGGATCTCCTCAAGGTAACTTTCTTCAAACTGTCCTGATTTATTTGATTATGGTGTTAAATTCAAAAGTTATGCAACTTAACTTAACGTTGAAAAATCTCAAGTTGATCTTTCAATGATGAACTGTAAACATTCATTATTTACTGGCTGGTAATCTATATACCAAGGAAAAATATAATTCTTGAAAAAATATGAACTATTTGCCTGAAGATGTTTTGATTTCATTTTTTTTCATGGTGATAGTTTTCTTTCCAACTTACTCTTCTAAAATGTTAGCACAATACCAGTAATTTTTCTGTATAATAAATTATCTACCAATAAAAGCAATCTGCAGTAGATTAAAGGTATTGTAACAAAGATATGACACGCAATTGGTTCTGAAAGAAACAGATGTGAGTGAGAAACAAAATGTAATAACCCAAAATATATTTACATTATTATTCAAATATTAATTCATGATTTTCAGTGGAGAATTTAATTGATGAATAACTTAATAACTTGTTAACCAATCTTGAGCTGAGCACACAAATCAACATTTAAGTCTAGAGGGGAACCTTTTTCATGATTTTTAATTTTAGAATAAATTCCAATGTGCTAGGAAACCTTCTGCAATTTTATATTATAAACCTTCTTTTGTGATATTTCATGTTAGACTACTCAGAATACAACATAATTCTTGTGTACTGTCATTAAAATGTCATTATTGAAGTCAATATTGTCTCTTTCTATTTTTCTGAACTATTGTTTACGCCCATGAAACAGATATTGTATTAATTAAATTATCTTAAAAATATGACTGGCACCACTAAAAGAAAGACAAAGAAACTGAACTTCCTAACCTTTGTTCAGAGTCTACTCATTCTCCAGCCAAAATAGTTAATGGACTTCCATAGGATTTGCAACAACTGCACATCAAATGCAGGGAAAGCGATTTTCCTAACCTTAATCTACTATTCATCATTAAAGTTGAGACACCTATTTACCACTTCCCAGCAAAGCCTCACAATGATTACCTGACTATGTAGAACATATAACTGACTGGACTTTATAGGACTCAAACACATGTGTTGGCATTGGACCAGGCTGAATTTATATTGTAAGTAAACTTCTGGATTCAGTTCATGTTTGGCAATTCCCTGCCAGACCAGCCACTCACCATGTGAAGATGACCCGCCTGGCATCACTACACCTGAACAGCACATCTGAGACTGCCACACAATGATAGTCAAGTCAGGTGAGATCAAGCATTAAATTTCTAAAAGATACATAAACATGGGCTCTGACCAGGATTAGTTTTACACAAATTGATTTCAATTCACAGCAAACAGAATATTAAGTTTGAGTGGGGTTTAGTAACTTGTCAGTTTCGAAGCTCTTTAAGCTTTGGAGTCTTCTTCAGTGGGATCACCATCAGAAGCCAGAAACCTCAAAGGTGAGCTATCAGGAAAGTAGCAGTTTGCGAGAGCCAGATTAAGGAAAACAAAAAGCACAGAAAGATAGGAAGGCACTTCGGAAAGTGCTCAGGGGAAAGAAATTGTACAATCACTGACCTGTGAAGAATTAATTAAAATATATTTGAATAAAATTTGATTGATCCCCCACAGCCTCGTTTTGGATTTTTGCTGCTCCACTACAGTTCAAAAGAATTAAATACAGTATTAGCCAGCATGCTCTGCAGATTCATGCCACAAAATTGTAACAGGGATTTTATATAACTTAGCAAACCACAATTTACATACTACCTGTCCTTATAGCTCCAGTCATTGTTTTTAATTAAAGTGTGTCACCAGGAAAGTCAGTATAAATGAATTGTGAGGTGAGGCAACACCAATTTCAGCCTACTCTTTCTCTTGCAAGATACTATGCAAGCATTACGTATTATTGGCCCCAATATTCTGCCAATTACTTTCTTAACTATTTGCCACATTTACCAAAAGAAGTTAAATCGTTTCTTTTGCAATTGCAAGACCCTGTTAGACATTGATAACATAAGATGCCGCAGGCCTGCTTCCTTTGTTTGGTGGCAACAAACAGTGGGACAGCAGTGTGGCCTCGATCGTAGCATGGGCTAGGCCTCAAGCTAATGGCTTGCCTGCTGCTGCAGTCCAGGTGAGAAGACGGCAGAGGAGGTGTAGCATGGCGTTGGTGCTGGGTTGAGGGCTGGCCTCTCCCATTAGTGCTTTTCTCCACTGTTTAGGCGGTGAAATGTCAAGCTGGATTGCTGGGAACTGTACAATCAATTTGAAGGACAATGTTGCTCAGGTCTTGGACTATATATGTGTTTTCTTGCAAGACGATGTTTTTTTTCCCTCACTATTTTGAATGTGCTGTATATGTTTTGCACCTTGGCCCCAGAGGAATGCTGTCTCATTCAGTTGTATCCATGTATGCTTGAATGATAATTAAACTTGCTTTAATTTGATTTGGGAATCATGCTGGCAGAAAGGCATTCAGAAACAACATATTGGAAAACAGTAAGATATTCATACAACAGTTTGGCAAGAGGCTATAAAGCTCATCTGACATCTGAAAAACGACCCAGACTTTCATAGACATTGAAATCCATGATGGTGTATCAAACATGGCAGAGACTTTTAACACAAATCTGTAGTCTCATCTGAACTTGAGAAGAGGTAAGCAAACCAGAGGATCTCACAGACAACATAATTATGAATATTTTCAAGGAAAAAAAAAAGTTCATTTGGGGAAAGCACAAAGAAAACCCTCAACAGCCAGTGGCTACAGAATTCTATGAGGAGTTGGAATGCAAATGTCCAGTAAGACTGACGATGGATATGATCAACACAGTGACAAATCCAGGAAAAAACACAGGGTGCTGCATGAACCACTATTGAACTCAACTTAAAGATTAAAAGAGAATAATATTCTCTTCATTGTCTTCACTCTCAAATCAAGTTCACCCATCTCTATGCAGTTAATTACACCAATAAGACGAAGCTGCAAATCATTAGTACCGTTACCGAAGCACAGTAGAGGCAGACCGTGCAATAAGTATCCAAAAGCCAAAGGTCCCTTATTAACTTCCTCTTGCTGCATAACATGACTCTCTAACAACCAAGGTCCAAGATGCTTTCCCATCTTGGAAACCACTCTGCAATACAGGTAGAAATCAATATCAAAATTCAGTACTACCTCTGGTGCAGCCACAGAACCTTTCTTGAAATAAGGAAAGGAGTTTTCAAAGTTCAAGACCTCAAACCTGATACCATGCTAATGATCTACTCCTGTGTGGTTAAGAAACAGGGACAACTTACCACAGGGAGATAAATCACTGGAGAAGAACCAAAAACTCTATTTTCAAAAGTTCCTCAAATACAACAGCAGAATAATCAAATGAATGTTAGTGTCCATTCCCAGGTCATGAGCATCACCATCAAAATTCTAATCTTGTTCTACTAGCTCTGGTGCCTGCAAATTGCACTCTACTCTGAGCTCTGTCATGGCAAGAGATTTCAAGGATAAAGAAAATACTTGACAGATATTCTTAAAATCCCCTTGATAAAATATGTTATTCTCTCCAATGCATAGAAAGCCCTGACCCAAAACCACTCCAAGTAAAAAGGAGCATCCAGAAAGGCAAAGAGCATATTCTGATTCTTTGACAGCAATGAAGGGTTACAGAACACCCCAAAACAACTCATCTGCGTAACCAATCAAATGCCACCAATCTCAGTTATGATAGCTTTGGTGGATCCCCACAGGGCTCATGGGAAACTTGAGAACTAGAGTAGATGCAAGTCAATTTCAATTGCTAAAGACACCTAAGAAGATTTAAATGGAAAACAATAAACACATCAGCAGTTTCTGAAAGTCCAATGTAATCAAGCAACAGTTAATCATTAAGATACTGTCTATCTTCAATTGAAATTTCATCTGTTCCCTCCATAAATGCAGGTTGCAGCAAACAGGATAAAATATATGAAAAAAAACTACAGTGTAGGATACAGCCTTTTTATATTTCCTCTCTTTCCCCTCACTTACTTGGGATGGCAAAAAAAAAACCGGTCAAACATTCTGGTTGGCAACCAAAGATCAGCAGGAAGTCCCAATGTACCAAAAATTTGTGGAAGCCCTTCTTACAAATCATTCATAATTATAAATCTTTTTAACATACAGTAATACTTCTGAAAAAAAATGTGTATTAGGGGAAATACTTACCAACTAGAAATCCTAAGACAGAATCAGAATCAGGTTTATCATTAACTTACATGATGTGAAATTTGTTGTTTTGCAACAGCAGTACAATGCTAAAACATGAAAATTACAGTAAACTACAATATAAGCAAACAGTGCAATAAAAAGGAATGATAAGGTAGTATTTGTGGGTTCATTGACCATTCCGAAATCTGATAGCAATGTGGAAAGAAATTGTTAAGTGTGGGTCTTCAGGCTCCTATACCTCCTCCCCAGTGGTAGTAATGAGAAGAAGGCATGGCTCAAGCAGTGAGGAACCTTAGTGATGGATGTTTTCTGTGCACATTTTTAAAAATCTATTCAATATATGTAATTGATTTACTTGTTTATTATTATCATCATTATTTATTTCATTTATTTGTAACTATCACTTCGGCTTGCAGCTTAATGGGTGATAACCCCTGGCCTGGACAAACTTAAGAAATCCTGTTTGGGTGGATGCTGCGTGATGTGTCCCGTTACAAATCGGTACCCCGAAATAACAACCAGTACACAATATGCCATTAAATTATTAAGCTTTATAACTCTTACTTTGACTATATGGTTAGTAGAGAAACGAAATAAAAGAAAAAAAATGGCCCAATCTTATTAAACAGTCAGTTGCATGAAGTTGGAGCTCACTGATAAATCACCATCAACTTCCTCCGATTGTTGCTGCCCTTTGGATCCTCGCTCCGAGCCTACCCCATCCGGCGGTCTACCAACTCTCTCCATTTGCGTCTTCTCTCCTCATCTCTCCCTGGCAAAAGCCCGCGAAAATCTTCCTTCCAGATTTACAAGATAGAGCAACAAAATCCTGATTGGCAAACATGCTTACCACAGTCTTGTTGTCTCCAGCCATAACCTAAACATTGCTGCTACAGAAAAACCGTTACTTCAGCAGTGAACGTTACAGAGAAGCCATTACAGCGTGTTACATATTATTATTTTTTTCTCTGCTAGATTATGTATTGCATTGAACAGCTGCTGCTAAGTTAACAAATTTCATGTCACATGCCAGTGATAATAAACCTGATTCTGATTCTGCCTTCTTGAGGCATTGCCTCTTGAAGATGTGCTCAATAGTGGGAGCTGGCAGAGTCTACAGCCTTCTGCAGCCTGCATACCAGCTGAAATGCAACCAGTCAGAATACTCCCTTTTGAAATATGCAAGTCTTTGGTGACATACCAAACCTTCTCAAACTCCTAATGAAGTATAGCTACTGGTGCGCCTTCTTGGTGATAGCATCAATGTGCAGGGCCCAACATCCTCTGAGATGTTGACGTCCAGAATCAAGCTCACTGCCAAATGCCTGTGTTTATAGAGCGGTAAAGCTACCAAACACATGTTGGAAAGCAAAACCTGAAAAAGACTACAGATGTTGGAAATCTTAAATAAAAACGTGAAAATATGGAGAGTTTTCCAGTTCTAATGAAGTGTGTTTGATCTGAAGCATTAACTCTGTTTCTCTTTCCACAGTTGCCATCTGGTTTGGTGACTCTTTTCAATAGTTTCCATTTTTACTTCCTACAGTGTTGTTTGGTGAAGATAATCAAAACAGATTTCTCTTCATTGATTTATCAAACTGCTCTTTGTTACTGATAGAATTGTGGAAACAGACGACAATCTGAAGATGGATGGAGGCATTATAAGTGAAGGTACAGACATCTAGTTTGAAACTTAACCTGGAGTTTAGCCTGACAACAAGCTTATATATGGAGTCTAGTTCAATCTTAGGTAATTTACTTGAAGAGGAATGGAATTAGTGGCTGGGTAATAAAACTTGTGGCAAGCTGGAAGACAATAGCATAGTTTTATCTAATATTTTATTGAAAGAAAGTTTTTTATTAAATTTGCATAAGTAATTTGTAGAAGGTGGATGGATTCTGGGAGGAGGAAGTGAGGTATTGCTATGTGTCATTCATACACATACAATAACCAGTACCTGTGTCTCAAATAATGATGATGATGCAGAGACAATACATAGCTGAGAAACAGACCAGATTACAATAATTATTGTATAATTTAGGATTATAAACTAAAATAAGTGAAATTACTTGTGTAGAATTCTAAAAATTATGTAATTTTTCCATAGTTCTGGGACTACATGAATCACTATGAATTACAAACTAAACCTAAACAAATGTAATTACGTTTGATGAAAATTGTCTTATTTGGAGAGAAAAATTGGTTCTATAAGGAAATCAGTAATTCAGATGATACTAAAAGCAACCTCCTTGTTGTGGAAAACCTCTAGGGATAGAATCAGCCTTCAGTAATTAGTTTTATAATTACTGCTGTTAGAATTACTATCATTCAACTTTTGTTGCAATATGGATTGGGAATGAGTTTCCCTTATCCACTGATGGCTAAATAGCAATTTATTTACATATAGTAATTTGAGAATTTCTTGTTACATTTTTGCCTAGTAAAACTGCACCACTGACACTCAAGATATTCCTTTAACTGTAACCACACTTACAATCATTATTTAACAACCTCAGCAAACTTATGGAACATTTGTAAAGAAAAATATTTTATGTGATGATTCACCATTCAATATTAAACATCATAAGGTGAGCTGACAATCACCACTTTTTACATCAAAATGACGTGTGTCTAAGGCCGCCAGCACAAAATTCTGGGAATATTAAAGTGAATAGGAATCAGGAGGAAAGCTATGCGCTGGAGTCATTCCAAACACAAAGGAATCTGGCTCAATTGTTTGGCAGCTGTTTCTTGGGGTAGTATCATGTAACCAGTATCTTCAGCATGCTTCCTTAATTACTTACTCCCTATTGTGTGGTTAGAAGAGGGAAAGCTGACTCATTCAGTTTTAGATGCAATTACTCTGAATAAAATAGCAATCCTTGCACTTGTAAACCACGGACTGGGAACCATTCACATTTGGGCTAATAGGTAGCCGATAATGTTTGTGGCATCCAGGTCTCTGGAAATGACTATCTCCAACATCTCAACCAACATACTTAATATTCAACAGCTCATTGTTGAATTTACTATCAACAAGATCTTGGGAATTATAATTGACATAAGACCCTAGCAAGACATCAGGCCTAATGGTGTATCTGGCAGGGTACTGAAAAGTCGTGCAAACTAACTGGCTACAATGTTCAAGGACATCTTCAATTTCTCACTGCTATAGTCGTAGTGCTATGAAGGATGAACAACTCTGATGGGCAGAAGGGTACAGAGTTGCCCATATCTTCCCCCCCCCCACCCCCGGGAGAATCACAAACTGTTACTGTTACCACGCTGCTAATGAGAGGGAAAGAGAGACAAAGGGAAAAACATACTGGGACTGGAACATTTGCTTCAGATAAGGGAGAGGTAACACTGGGAGAGAGAGAGACTTGTTGTTCCACCATATTATGACTCCTGAAAGACTTATGGCTCCGGAGAGGGCTGTTTACTTTGTACCATTCTGTTCATTAAAATTCCTCGGTGGACAGCCGGAGTGGGCTGGTTTGATGGACTAAGCCATTCAAAACCGATTGACACCTGAGACCCCGTGAGTAGGGATAAAAGTGAGGTCTGGGGAGATACCCCTCAGACACACCAGGAGACACACTAGTGAGCACTGCTTGAGTGTTGGAACCCACGAGAAGGTGTGGGGCATCGGGGACCGAACAAAGGATCGGTCAGTTTAACTCAGTGTTTATAGCAGGGCCGGTGGGGGCTTGTGTGTGTGTCCACCCTTGCCTGGGTGACAAGTCCACCACAGAAGAACGGTCTAGCTGAAAGACATTCATACCTGAATGGCCACAACACATCGACGGATCAAGAACGTAAAGGAAGGTTTGACTGACTGTAGCTGTCACTGTTTGCTCGCCCTCTCTCTCTCTCTCTCTCTTCCTCTAACGGTTACAACAAAAGAACCAACAACTACCTCAGCCTACATGAACTGAACTGAACTTTAGACTTTCCCATGATAACTCATTATCCCCTAGACAACAATAGAGCTTGTTTATTATTGATTATTATTATGCCCACTCTTTTAGGTTTAGTATTGCTAATGTGTATTATCTATATATTTGCATTGTTGATATTGATTTGTATATTTTACTAATAAACACTGTTTTGAAAATAGTACCAGACTCCAACAGATACTTCTATCTTTGCTGGTAAGACACCCAGTTACGGGGTACGTAACAGTAGGCTCCCACCTGCTTCAAAAGAGCATCAATCATATCAGTGCCCAAGAAGAAGAGGGTGAGCTGCCTCAATACTATTATCCAGTAGCGCTCACATTTATTATGATGAAGTTCTTTGAGAGGTTGATTATGGCTAGAATAAATACCTATCTGAGCAAGGACCCAGGCCCACTGCAATTTGCCTACCAACATAATTGGCCTACAGCAGATGCAATATCATTGACCCTCCACTCAGCCTTGGTCTACCTGGAGAACAGCAATATCTACGTCAGGCTTCTGCTTTTTGATTACAGCTCGGCATTCAACACCATCATCCCATTAGCAATAATCAAAACACTTCAGAACATGGGCTTCTATATCCTGGGATCAGGAGATCAGTCAGTGATCAGTGATAACATCTCCACCTTACTGACAATAAATACAGGCGCACCTCAAGGATATGTGCTTAGCCCACTGCCCTACTCTCTCTCTAGCCATGACTGTGTGGCTAGGCACAGCAATCACATGGTAAGCACCTTGGCAGCACTACTTCATTCGGAGTATAAGGAGATTTAGTTTGCCATCAAAGACTTGCACAAACTTCTACAGATGAGCTGTGGAGAGTAATCTGATTGATTGCATCACCATGCGGTTCAGAGGTTTCAGCATACGGGATTATGAGAGGTTTATAGATTCAGCCAGCTCCAACACGGGCACGAGCCTTCCCTCACTTACGATGTTTTCAAAAGGTAGTGCCCCAAAAAGGTGACATCCATCATTAAGGACCATCATTATCTGGACTACACCTTCTTCTTATTATTGGCATGGGGCGGGGGGGGGGGGGAGAGAGAGGTACAGGAGCCTAAAACTCCACACTAAACATTTTAGAAACTGCATTTTTCCCTCTGCCATCAGAGTTCTAATGATCCATGAAACCAAAAACACTACCTCAGTATTCCTCTTTTGCACTGCTTACTTATTTTTTATAGCAATCATAACAGTTTTATGCCTTGCACTGTACTACTGCCACAAAGCAACAAATTTGAGGACATACATCAGTGATAATAACCCTGATTCTGATTCAGGCATAAGAAATCGATGGAAGAATAAACCATTTGGCTCTCTGTGTCTGCTTTGACTTTCTGTAAGTTCACAGCTAGTCTTTTAGCTCAGCCCCATCTTACAAATAAAATCCTTTATTCCTCAATTCCTGCAAGTAGCATCAAAAATCCCTTACTGTTGGTCTTGAATATATTCAGCAGTTGAGTCTTCATAGACATCTTGTATCAATAATTCCACATATTCACTACCCTCTGGGTAAAGACATTTCTTTTCATTTAAGTTCTGAAGAGCCAAAACCTTGTCTTAAGATTTTGACCACTGGTGCTCAACACTTCAGGCAGGGTAAACATCTACAACTATCCTGTCAAACCCCATAAAAATTTTACATATATCAGTGATATTGCCTCAAAACCAAATCTGCCAAGTACACAGTTGCTGCTATGCCATGGTGGAAGCTGTCCTTGTCCCAATGGTTTGGACATTATATGACAGGAACATAAGGTTTTGGTTTTTTTGCTTTACATGAAAGCAATCAAGATTCTCTCCACGCTACCTTCAGATGGAGTTTAAAGCAATCGTCGTATACAGCATGCATGTTGCATTTACAGAGGGGGTTTATTCTCCACCAGTTCAAAATTGAAACTTTTTGTTTCTTTTCTGAAATAATTTCATTTTTTCCTCTTGGCCCTGGCATGATTTCCACTGGTATTGTAGGAATCAGTTATGGAATTAGCTGTGTCAATCTATTTCATATCTACTTATTAATATAGGGAATGTAAACAATACAACTTGCCTATTTATCAAAAAGTAAGCATTGACAGTTACTAGAAAACTCCTTTAGACTATTTTACATATCTCCCATAAAAATTAGATCATTATGAAATATTACTATTTTACAAAAGATGAAAACAATTTATGTTATAGGATGGAGGGTCAACTATACATCTCTGTACAGTGCAGTGTGTAAGTTATGTACGTGCCATGGCAAAGATGGAAATTTTCAAATTTACAGCTAAAACTATAAGACATCGAAGCATCAAGTCAGCTCCACTATTTCATTTTGGCCAATTTATTATTCCTCTTAAGCCGCTTCTCCAGTCTTCTCCCCATAACCCTTGACATTCTTACTCTATCAATCTCCATTTCAAATATATCCAATGACTTCACAGCCATCTGTGGCAATGAATTCCATAGATTTACCACCCTCTAACTAAAGAAATTTCTCCCCATCTCTGCTCTGATTCTCAAGATGAGGAACTTGATTATCTATCTTAAAGGAGCTACCATTGAAGGTTCACTGGGAAAATACTGTTTTGTTTTCTGGGGAAATTGTATGATTCTGCATTATTAAAGTAGCCGATGTAGGGCATTGCCAAAGACATTGGCAACTTTTAAATGATCTTGTTTGGTTCAAAAGAATCCAAAACAGGTTCAATATCATTGACATATACCATGAAATTTGTTGTTTTGAGACAAGAGTGCAATACATGAAAAATTGCTATAGGTTACATTGAGAATTATTGCAGTTCTACTGAGACTAACGGGAATTGAGCTCCAGTCTTCTTTTCCAGTATGGATGGAAATGGACTTTGCATGACCTGTAACCTCATTAGGTGTACATATATACAAGTGAGATGAGTCACCTATCAGGTGAGATAACGTGGAGTGCACTTGAGAAAGCCTAGTCCAATTTTGTAATTGACACAATTATACCCAGAAGTGTTGCTACTGTGAACTATCCAGAATAAAATCAACACTGGATGGCAGAGAGCTGAGAAAGCAGAGCTTATACAATTTAAATTCTAGGCTTATTGCTCTTCTCTTCTGCTTGTCTTTCATGAACATTGTCTGTTTCTTTCTCACCCACTTCTTTGTTTAACTCTATTATTTTCCTTTTTTTATCTGTAAGAAGTGGTACTTGTATAACATTTGATGGTGAGATGAACAAGATTTTAAAATTCAAGCATTTAATCTGGATATTAGAAATTGTAGTCATGTAATGAAAGAAAAATAAATTAAAGAAAACTTTAGTTGTTTTTTGCATAATTTGTGCGATAAAGATAATATAGTGCCACTTACTGACCTGAAACTGTAATTACATTGTGAGTACTATCAGTTTAGATGGTATTCTCTCACTAGAAATACATTGACAGCAGCTAAAAATCCAAATGTTACACTAAAAGTATTGTGCCAAAAGGTAAGATTTTGAAGGGAGTAAGTGTACAAAAGCATAATATCCTTCTTAAGCTACAGATATTCACATAAACAGATTTTTGAAGACCTCTCAAGCAAAGAACAATCAATTTTATGGCAATTCAGACATGTGAAAGTCATAAACATAAGAACATAAGAAATAGGAACAGGAGTAGGCCATCTGGCCTGTCGAGTCTCCTCCTCCATTCGATAAGATCATGGCTGATCTGGCTATGGACCCATTTCCACCCACCTGCCTTTCCCCGGTAACTCATAATTCCCTTTCTATGCAAAAATCTATCTAACCTTCTCTTAAATATATTTACTGAGGTAGCCTCCACTGCTTCATTGGGCAAAGAATTCCACAGATTCACCACTCCCTGGGAATAGCAGATCCTCATCATCTCCGTCCTAAATCTACCCCCCTGAATCCTGAGGCTATATCCCCTAGTCTCACCTACCCGTGGAAACAACTTACCTGCCTCTACCTGATCTATGCCTTTCATAATGAGAATTCCAGTGAGTACTGCGACTGTTGCACACACACAAGTGCGTGAGTGTGTGTGTGTGTGTGTGTGTGTGTGTGTGTGTGTGTGTGTGTGTGTGTGCATATGTGAGAGTGAGGGAGAATAGATACAAAGATTCAATCAGACATTGGAGAAACAAGAGATTGCAGATGCTGGAATCCAGACTCTAGAGCAAAACATAAAATGCTAAAACTCAGCAAGTCAAGCAGAATCTGTGAGGCAAAGGGACGTGTTGTATTGTGGGTCTAGAACTTGCATCAGGACTGGGTGGGGAAGTTGGCCAAAGTAAATAAGTGCAGTTGACAGGTGGTTTAGAATCTTGTAGGTGATAGTCAGATAGCAGACACAAAGTATACTGCAGATGCTGTGGTCAAATCAAGACGTGCAAACAAGCTGGATGAACCCAGCAGGTCGAGCAGCATCCATTGAAATGAGCAGTCAATGTTTTGGGCCGAAACCCTTCGTGACTGCTAATTTCAAAGGATGCTACCCGACCTGCTGAGTTCATCCAGCTTGTTTGTAGGTCAGATAGCAGAGCTGTCCCAGGTGGAACAGCAATTCATGGACCAAATGAAGACCAGGAGACCGTTCTACAGACTCTTGTACTCTGTCTGCAATAGCCAACCTTAGATTTTGATTGCATGTCATATCAACTTTACATCCCATTTGCACATCAGCTCACTGCCCATGGCCTTCTCCACTCTCACAGTGAAGCCAAATGCAAACTAGAAAACACCTCATACTCTGAAAAGGTAACTTACAACCCAATGGTATGAACAGTGAATTTTCCAAATTTAGGTAACCAGCAGCTCCTATGTTTCTTTCTTCCCACACCCTCTAGTCATCAAAGTTTCTCTCTTCATTTTCTCATCTTTCTTTCTCCCCCACTTGACTACATCGATCCATTATTTCCACAACATCCTCCCTCCCACCATCTAGTTCCACCTATCTCCTACCAGCTCCTGTCCCTTCCTTCGTCCAATTATATAGCCTGGCCATCTTTCCTCTTCCCTTACTCTTGATGGAAGTTCTCAATCTGCAACGTTAACACATCTGGATGAGTTTTTCCAGCAGTTTAACTAAAGGTTCAATCAGACATTTTCTCATTTCAAGCATAAAGATTCGAGGAAATAACCAAGGACAGAGATATGACTAAAATACGATGATTTCAGTTGAAAAACGTACTTTTTGTTTTTAATTTGAAATGATATTTTGATTTTATGATTGCATACTTCTTAAAATTAACTAGCAGATATTTCACATATGACTTTACTTACATAAATCCATGCTGACTTTGACCAATTTCACTATCATAATCCAAGTGCCTGATTACAATTTTCTTAATAATAGACTTTAGCATTTTCCCTACTTATTAGTATTAAGGTAAATGATCAGTTTTTTTTTTATTCTCCCTCATTTTTAAGCTATGGGTTTTAATTTTCTGCTTTCTAATCTATAATAACTTTAGAAAAATCTGTGGAATTTTATAAGATGATAACCAGTGCATTAAATATCTGCGTGGTTATTTTAGTACTGGTCATTTTAGTCCATCTTGGTCATCAAGGACTTTAAGGTCTTTGTTTAACACACTTATTGTTAAAACATAGCTAAATGAAGTGTAGTGGTTTATAGGGGCAAAAAGTGTCAGCACAAAAAAGATAAACAATAGGCAATAGACAATAGGTGCAGAAGTAGACCATTCGGCCCTTTGAGTCTGCACCGCCATTCTGAGATCATGGCTGATCATCTACTATCAATACCCAGTTCCTGCCTTGTCCCCATATCCCTTAATTCCCCTATCCATAAGATACCTATCTAGCTCCTTCTTGAAAGCATCCAGAGAATTGGCCTCCACTGCCTTCCGAGGCAGTGCATTCCAGACCCCCACAACTCTCTGGGAGAAGAAGTTTTTCCTTAACTCTATCCTAAATGACCTACCCCTTATTCTCAAACCATGCCCTCTGGTACTGGACTCTCCCAGCATCTGGAACATATTTCCTGCCTCTATCTTGTCCAATCCCTTAATAATCTTATATGTTGCAATCAGATCCCTTCTCAATCTTAATTCCAGCATGTACAAGCCCAGTCTCTCTAACCTCTCTGCGTAAGAGAGTTCGGACATCCCAGGAATTAACCTCGTGAGTCTACGCTGCACTTCCTCTACAGCCAGGATGTCCTTCCTTAACCCTGGAGACCAAAACTGTACACAGTACTCCAGGTGTGGTCTCACCAGGACCCTGTACAAATGCAAAAGAATTTCCTTCCTCTTATACTCAATTCCCTTTGTAATAAAGGCCAACATTCCATTAGCCTTCTTCACTGCCTGCTGCACTTGCTCATTCACCTTCAGTGACTGATGAACAAGGACTCCTAGATCTCTTTGTATTTCTCCCTTACCTAACTCTACACTGTTCAGATAATAATCTGCCTTCCTGTTCTTACTCCCAAAGTGGCTAACCTCACACTTATCCACATTAAACATCATCTGCCAAGTATCTGCCCACTCACTCAGCCTATCCAAGTCACCCTGAATTCTCCTAACATCCTCATCATGTCACACTGCCACCCAGCTTAGTATCATCAGCAAACTTGCTGATGTTATTCTCAATGCCTTCATCTAAATCGTTGATGTAAATCATAAACAGCTGTGGTCCCAATACCGAGCCCTGTGGCACCCCACTAGTCACCACCTGCCATTCTAAGAAACACCCATTCACCGTTACCCTTTGCTTTCTATCTGCCAACCAGTTTTCTATCCATGTCAATATCTTCCCCTAATGCCATGAGTTCTGATTTTACCCACCACTCTCCTATGTGGGACCTTATCAAATGCCTTCTGAAAATTGAGGTACACTACATCCACTAGATCTCCCTTGACTAACTTCCTGGTTACATCCTCGAAAAACTCCAATAGATTAGTCAAGCATGATTTGCCCTTGGTAAATCCATGCTGGCTCAGCCCAATCCTATCACTGTTATCCAGATATGCCACTATTTCATCTTTAATAATGGACTCTAGCATATTCCCCACTACTGATGTTAGGCTGACAGGACGATAGTTCTCTGTTTTCTCCCTCCCTCCTTTCTTAAAAAGTGGGATAACATTAACCATTCTCCAATCCTCAGGAACTGATCCTGAATCTAAGGAACATTGGAAAATGATTACCAATGCATCCGCAATTTCCAGGGCCACCTCCTTTAGTACCCTAGGATGCAGACCATCTGGCCCTGGGGATTTGTCAGCCTTCAGTCCCATCAGTCTATTCATCACCGTTTCCTTCCTAATGTCAATCTGTTTCATTTCCTCTGTTACCCTATGTCCTTGGCCCATCCATACATCTGGGAGATTGCTTGTGTCTTCCCTAGTGAAGACAGATCTAAAGTACTTAATAAATTCTTCTGCCATTTCTCTGTTTCCCATAACAACTTCACCCAATACATTCTTCAAGGGCCCAACATTGTTCTTAACTGTCTGCTTTCTCTTCACATACCTAAAAAAGCTTTTGCTATCCTCCTTTATATTCCTGGCGAACTTGCATTCGTACCTCATTTTTTCTCCCCATATTGCCTTTTTAGTTAAGTTCTGTTGTTCCTTAAAAATTTCCCAATCATCTGTCCTCCCACTCACCTTAGCTTTGTCATATTTCCTTTTTTTTAATGCTATGCAATCTCTGACTTCCTTTGTCAACCACTGTGGCCCTTTTCCCCGCTTTGAATCCTTCCTTCTCCAGGGGATGAACTGATTTTGCACCTTGTGCATTATTCCCAAGAATACCTGCCATTGCTGTTCCACTGTCTTTTCTGCTAGGATATCCGTCCAGTTAACTTTGGCCAGCTCCTCCCCCATAGCTCCATAGTTTCCCCTGTTCAACTGCAACACTGACACCTCCGATCTGCCTTTATCCTTCTCAAATTGCAGATAAAAACTTATCATATTATGGTCACTACCTCCTAATGGCTCCTTTACTTCAAGATCGCTTATCAAATCCTGTTCATTACACAAGACTAAATCCAGAATAGCCTTGTCCCTGGTCGACTCTCGTACAAGCTGTTCCAAGAATGCATCCCATAGGCACTCTACAAACTCCCTATCCTGGGGTCCAGTCGTTGAAATCCCCCATAACTACTGCGACATTACCTTTGCCACATGCCAAAGTTAACTCCCTATTCAACTTGCACCCAATATCCATGCTACTGTTTGGTGGCCTGTCGACAACACCCATTAGGGTCTTTTTGCCTAGAGTTGAACTCTAGGATCTTCCTAGAGTTGCAAGCAGTATGACTGAGGTACTAAACTAGTTCAAGCCTCAGTTTTCAGCTGACAAGAGGATGCTGTTAACACAGCAGTTGAAGGAGAAGGCATGAAAATATTAAGGCAGCAGTTACAGATATTGCCTCACAGTTTCAGTAATCTAAATGCTGCCTTTATGGAGTTTGCATGGTCTCTCTGTGTACAAGCAGATTTACTCCTGGTGGTCCTATTTTCTGGTATATTGCAAATAAGTGCCATTGTAACCTGCAATAAGTTAGAGTATGTGGAATATATAAGTATGAGGAGGAACTGATGGGAATGGGAGAGAGAATAGACTATGGGCAATGATTCTGCTGCAGAAACAGTATCTTGCATATATACAGTATGTGCACAAGTTTTTGAAAGTAAAAAGACTAGTTGAGAAGTTTGCTGGAAAAAGAATATGGAATCTTTGGTTTAATTTGTAAAGAAACAGAAAACTAAAATATAGATGTAATTATTCATAAAATAATGAAGGCTTCAGCTAGAATATTGTTTCAGTTCAAAGCTTTACTTGAAATAAATGTCTAGCTGTGGAGAGAAAGCAAAAGTGATTTGTGGGAACGGTACCAGAGAAAATGTCCTTTAGTTCTATGAAGTGATTGGAGAAGTTAGGGTTGTTCTTCTCAGATTATACTGATATTTGTTAAATTTATTCAAAATCATAAATTATGTTGATTGTATAAATAGATCTGGAAACAATTTATTTTAAAGTGATTAGCAAGAAGCGATGCACAGAAAAAACTTTTAGAACACCAGAGGCTGCTGGGTTACCTGTCCTCACTGGGACTCAACACCTGTCTCTGTAAATGGTTCTTGGATATCTTGATAGAAAGACACAATCAATTCAAGTTGACAACAACATCTCAAGTTCCATCAAACTGAGTAATGGTGCTGGTGCTCCCAGGGTTGTGTGCTCAGCCCACTGCTGTTCACAATGCTGACTCACGACTGCACTGCCAGAGCCAGCTTAAACCACATCATCAAGTTCACTGATGATACAAGCATGGTTGGCCTCATCAGCAACAATGATCAGTCAGTATACAGAGAGGAGGTAGAGAGGCATGTCAAGTAGTATGAGAACATCAACCTGAGCCTCAATGTGGACAAGACAAAAGAGATGACTGTGGACTTTGGGAAAGCATATATTGATAACTCTGTCGCACACCAATGGCTCTGCCATGAAGAGAATGAAATACACAAAATCCCTTGGTGTGCTCATAATGGAAAATCTAACCTAGGCCTACAACACCTCCTCATTAGTCAAGAAGGCACAGCAATGTCCACACTTCCTAAGGAGATCAAGGCAAACAAGCTCCCCGGCCCCATACTAACTACTTTCTATGGGAATGTGACCAGTCAGGTTGCATCATTGTGTGTTACGGAAGCTGCAAGACTCTACAGAAGATAGTAAAAACTGCCTAAAGGAACAGCATGATTCTCTCCCCACCTCCCATTTGTGACATTTATCGAGAGTATTGTATATGAAGGGCCTGAAGTATTGTTGAGGATCCCTACCACCCAACCCACAACCTCTTTGACCCACTACCATCAGGAAGGAGGTATAGGATTATCAGGACTAGGACTGCCATTCAGGGTAACAGTACCTAATGAATACCCTGCCACCACCAAAGTCTCATCCCTGAGACAGTGTGCCGTTTACTGTTTACCCTTGCTGTGCACTATTCAGTTATATTTCATTAACTAATTTGTGGTAATATTTTGTTTTGTGTGGTACGTGAGATATATGTTTTGTGGGTGCACCGTGGTCCAGAGGAACATTGTTTTATTTGGTTGTTTATATGTAGGGTCAGATAATAATCAACTTGAAGTTGTGACATAGAATGCACTGAAAGAGTGGCTGAAGCAGACTCCACAGTTACATTGGAAAAAAACTGGATGAAAAGGGACAACAATTTGCAAATGTAGAGAAAAAAGGAAAGAGTGGAATGAATTGCACAGATCTACCAAAAGTTTAACATTGGTAAAACGTATCGAATAATTTATTTCTGCATTACATTATTCTATAACTTGAATTTTACAGTGTGAGAAGTTTAAATGGTCTCTACCAAAGTGGTATAACCTTGCCCCCTCCCTCACCACAACATTGTTGGAAGGGTGTACCTGCAGCAACACAAGATATATGAGCAGTTCTTAATGCAACAAAGAACATTGGGAGTTATAAGATACACAAGTTCAGGACAGACAATCAAATACTATAGTTACAGTAAATTCTAAGAAATTTCTTTTTCACATAGAAAAGAGCCTAGATTCAAATGTCCCAATACTCTTTTTTAGAAAGTGATTTCTAAAAGAATATAATTTCCTTCAGTATCTGCCTATGAGTCACTTGCCTTTAACTGACCTTACAGTACATGTGTTTTTATCAATTAAATCTTGTAGGTTTAAAGGGATCAAGGTTCTTGATTAGCCAGGGTATCAAAGGGTATGGGGAGAAGGCAAGAGAATTGGGATGACTGAAAGAATTGGATCAACCCATGATTGAATGGCAGAGCAGACTCGATGGGTCAAATGGCCTACTTCTGCTCCCATATTTTATGGTCTTATGGTCTTAATTAATTGTAGAAAGTCAAATCATGATGGTAGAATCATGTTTTCTTGATTACATGACACAATATAGCCTTATTATTGAGAAATATGATATTAGTGCACAGATTGGCAAAAAGGAGAAATGAAAGCCAAAGAAAAAATGCTAATCTGCTGTGACTAAGTCATCAACTGGGTTGTTCTTCACTTTCAGTTATATGGTAAAATATGCCTCTCATTTATTGGATAACAGAGACAGCTAGCTCTCACCAAAGGTGTGGATGACTTTTAAACTATTGCATTAAAGCTATACAGTCAGTGTCCACTTGCACCTCACATAATGGCCGCTGAGTACACATTTATGGTCTTCTGCTGCTGTAACCCACCCACTTCAAGGTTCAACATGTTGTGCATTCAGAGGTGCTCTTCTGCATGATCAAAGTCACTGAGATCAAATTTCTTTCCCATTCTGATGTTTGGTCTAAACAACAACACAACCTCTTGAACACTGCAGCATGCTTTTATGCTGCCACATCGTTAACGAGAGGTTTATGGGTGTACCTAATAAAGTGACCATTGAGTATATATAAAATTGAAGAGAAAATAGCAGGTTCAACCAAGAGAAAATCTGTAGATGCTGGAAATCCAAGCAACACACACAAAATGCTAGAGGAACTCTGCAGGCCAGGCAGCTTTTAGGAAAAGAGTACAGTCAACATTTCAGGCTGAAACCCTTCGGCAGGACAATTATAAAGCTTGAATACCAAACATGTTTGTCTAATACTGCACATTCATTGGAGATGTGGGTGGTGGGGTGGAGATACATCTCTACCAAACGAGATGTAAGGTGCACCTTCTCTCCAGCAGCTTACTGGTCACCCTAGGCAAGGTACAGTACCTGCTTGCCCCCCTCCACCCCCAGTCAGGACCATGTGAAGCCATAGGAGCAGGTGGTGGATGGTCGTATAATTAGCTGGTGCATATCTTGAGTACTGGTTATGCAACCTTTGACGCCAGGCAGACAGTCTCTGAGAGTGGTAATGGCTGGGGTCACCCAGCTTGTAAAGACACTATAAGAAGGCAATGGCAGACCATTTCTGTAGAAGAGTTTGCTAAGAACAATCACAGTCATAGAAAGACCATGATTACCCACATCACATGACACAGCACATAACAAGCAAACCAACATCAGAGATGATAAATACAAGAAGTTAAAAATATAAAGGAATGATTAGGAATTATGAAATGTGATGTTTTTAACATTTCTGCTGTCCTATCAGTGGTATTTTAAAATTTGCAAATCAAAATGATTTATCATATATCTTGATCACATTATTCCATCACCCACAGAAGTGCTAGAATCATTTTGTAAATGAGTCAAGATTTGTTCATTTATGAGTAGCTTAAGCTACAACTCTGATAAGTATTCTAATAGCTGCATCAAAACATATATTTGAAAATAATGATCTTGTTTTACTAAATTAACAAATTAACTTCAAATGCAAACTGAATAAAATGGTAGTGCATCAAAATACAGAAAGAAAGATTGTGAAAATTGAAGGAAAAATAGAAAATGCTGGAAGCACTTAAGAGATTAAGCATGGATAGAGAATCAGAGACATCTTGGGTTCCATGACCTTTCATCAAGACTGGGAATAGTTGGGAAAATTTTAAAGTCAACGATAGAATAGAATGCAGGAGGCATTAAATAACAGAAGACAATCATAGTGCGAGATGAAAGAATTTGGTAATACAAACCATAAAAGATGAAAGTGTTTGATTGAAGGAGGAATAATACAGAATTTGCCAAAAAAAAGGGAAGTCAATATGGAAAATCTAAAACCTACAGATGTTAATTATTGTAATGTTGAGTTTGGAAGGCTACAATGTGCCCAAACAAAGTTTCAGGCTCTGTTTTTTTGAATGTTTGTTGATTTCTGTTGGAATGCAGTGGTAGGTCAAGTAAGTTAAAATAATGAGAACAGTACAAGCAATTAAACATTTAGAATCATGCCTACACACTGAAAGAACATTTTTCTCAACATGGTCACCTAATTTATCCTTGGTTTCCATGTTGCAGAAAAGATCACATAGAAATAATATGGTAAAAAACTAACACAAATATTGATAATTTACATCTTTACCTGCACCTCTACTTAAGTATTCTGCCATCAGAAGAACACACATGTCCAATTTGTCTATAATTTATGATATATTGAGAATTTGATATTCCAGTTGTGAATTAATTATTTTTGGCTGAATAGCTTGCAACCTTTTTAAGAAATGTAAGTGGAATATTGACACCAGTGGTTAATGAATTGTTTTATATGGCTTTTGTGTTACAGGTTTCCAGCCATAATTTCCTTTAAAAAGGTGCTGGTGATCTGTCTTCTTAAATTGTGACAGTCTTTCCCATTGAGGCATTTTCATAATACTGTTGAGGTAAGTGTTCCAAGGACTTGAAACTTATAATAATGAACAAATGGCATATATTTCCAAGTCAGTATAATGTGTGACCAGAATGAGAACCAACAGATGATTGTGATTCCATATGCTTAAAATCTTTGTTTTTGGTGTAAGAAGCTGCATACTTGGTAAATGCAGTCAAGATATTTTAGTTGAGTAACTGTGGTGTACTTTATAAATGATACATACTGTAGCTACTGCATGCATGGCCATGGTACAGTGAATATACAGAGCCATTCAACTGGACTGCTATGTCCCGGTTGGTACTGAGCTTTTGAAATGATGTTGGAGCTACACTCATTGAAGAGAGCATTCTAAAAACACAACTGATTGGTCGATTGTAGAAAACTGATCAGATGTAACATTAACTTCAAGATACCCAGCCTCTAACCTGCTCTTGCTGCATTTCTGGTCAGTGGTATCTCCATACACCTTGATGGTGAAGGACTCAACAATGACATTCCAAGATTAGCTGCTATATAAATCTGCCACTAAAATTTTACTGGAAGCATTTTACTGTACGATCAAAGAATTTTGCATTTTTATTTTTTGATGGTTTAGGAATATTGAAATTAAATATATTTATTCATACTAGTCAGGAGTCGATGATATTCATTTTCAGAGTATCCTATTATAAAGCTTTAAAAAAGTGTATAATTTTTGAACAGAAATCGAGTTAACTATTCTGATGAACCGCATAATCATGAAGTCCTGACTAAATGAACAGTTGGTTAGCAGCTGCTGTCATTTTACATTGCATTAATTCAAATAATAATGTTAACAGCTTTTTTAAATAGAGGCAATTAGCCAAGATGTTTCTTCAGATGTTGGATCAAGTTGGTTCAATTAGCTGGCAATTAGAAAGACCCACTGTAGAATAATTTTCTGAGGACATGCTTTGCAAATATTCACTGTCTTGTTTTCCTATTCATGAAACTAAAACTAAAATCCTGCAATATTTCAGTGTGAACCATAACAAATAATCTGTTAGAGGTTAAACAGATACTTCCTTAATTATTAACTCTTTTACTTTCTTGAGTTGTCAACTTAACAGTGATGTTGGCCATTTTGTTGACACAAAATTCTTATAAATCTCTGCACCCAGTTAAATGCTTTAGATGAGTGGTCAAATGACACTTTACATGTTTCAGCAGATAAACCTGGACAGAATGTCACAAGTGCTGTTTGATTTTAAAATGCTACAACAGAACCACAAAGTATTATCAGAAGACTTTCTTGAGTACCTATCCTTTAATCACGCGTCACTGGTCACAATCCTTGCACTCTCTTTGTCTGAATGCACACCACCAGTACCAGGAAACAGATAATGAGGCAAAGCAATATGCCTCTGGCAGAAAGTCCTAAGGCCTGGCCTGATAGTCTATGACAGTAAGTAAGGAGGTGAACCATTACTTAGAAACATTTAAATACATCTGATATTCAAAAGCATTTAGAAACAAATACCCTGGATATAAATAATTAAAAAACTCCTCTAAAATAGTTAAAACACCAAAACCAATATAAGACATTAAAATAAAATATTAAAGGAATACCAAGTAATTATCTAAACTTACGTTTTCTTTGAAATCTCCAAGCCAGGAATCAATTCAGATGAATGGGCCATCTTAAGTCATGCCTGGTCTCAGCAGCATAAAATTAAACTGTAGAATTCCTCACTGTTATGCATCTGTCACTCATTGAACTTCAGAGTTTTGCAGTCAGTTACACAGGTGAAAGATTTAAATGACTAAAAATTAATGGTTCTGATAAGATTTGCTGATTTCAGTCCTCCCTGAATGTGTCTTTCATGTTCTTGACCACCTACTTAACCTTTAGGAATCACTGAGGAGGTGACCACGAGAATTCTAGCATAGGGGGAATTGTGTGAGCAGAGCAATGGTTCTTGAGATCTGGGACTCACAAGCAAATTCTAAGGAAGAGGATCACAAAATCAAGGAAAATGAAGAATTCAGGCAATTTGAGATGGAGAGAGGGTTGTTGCCAATATTTGAAATCATTGGAGGGACCCAGATTTGTAGCAGCATTTTATAAACCTTCCTTCCTTGAACAGGCTACTTGGCACAATAAATTCATACCATTGTTTATGCAGATTAAAGCCATCTGTCACCCTCACCTAACTTAGAAAACTATAATCCCTTCTGCCTCCTATTTTTTTTCAGCTTCCCCTTAAATGCATCGATACTATAGATGTTAATTACTCCCTGTGGTGGCAAATTCCACTATCTTCTGGGTAAGGTGGTTTTGTATTTGTTTTTGTTCAAATTTTGATTTTTTTGATAAGTTAAACATTTCAAAAACCTCTGGGTTATCTCTTTTCCAGAAGAAGAAGCATTGCGTACTATCCTTTTCTCACTGTTACCATCAGGTAGGAGGTACAGAAGCCTGAAGGCACACACTCAGCGATTCAGGAACAGCTTCTTCCTCTCTGCCATCTGATTCCTATATGGACATTGAACCGGAGAACACTACCTCGCTTTTTAAATATATATTATTTCGGTTTTTGCACGATTTGTTAATCTACTCAATATACGTATTCTGTAATTTATTTATTTATTATGTTTTTTTCTTCCTCCATATTATGTATTACATTGAACTGCTGCTGCTAAGTTAACAAATTTCAAGGCACAAGCCGGTGATAATAAACCTGATACTGATTCTATTGTGCTGTTTATAACATCTAATAATTTGTGTACTTGTTTCTCCTAGATCACTCTATAGCTCCACACCATATAGATAGTTATATTTTAAGTAAGATGTGTTCTTAAGAACTTTTCTTTCACCACTGTTATACATCACAATTAACAATGAAATTCACTTTCTAATTATAGATCTTTTTCATCTATATATAAAAATTTGTGACTAAGTTAGCAGACGATACGAAATTAGGTGATGAGGCAGGTAGAGTTGAGGAAACAGGGAGTCTGCAGAAGGACTTAGACAGATTTGGAGAAATAGCAAAGAAATAGCAGATAGAATATAGTGTTGGGAAGTATATGGTCATACACTTTAGTGAAATAAATAAAGGTATTGTCTTCTGTCTAAACAGGGAGAAAATTCAAAAATCAGAGATGCGAAGGGACTTGGGAGACCTCTTGCAGCATTTCCTAATAATTAACTTAGAGTATGAGTCAGTGGTAAGGAAGGCAAATGCAATGTCAGCATTCAATTCAAGAGGACTAGAATATAAGACCAAGGACGTTATGCTGATGCATTGGTCAGACCACAGTTGGAGTATTGTGAGCAGTTTTGGGCCTTCTATCTAAGAAAAAAATGTGCCAGCATTGGAGAGGGATCAGAGGAGGTTTACAAGAAGGATTCCGGGAATCAAAGGGTTAACATATGAGGAGCGTTTGATGGCTCTGGGCCCGTTGTTACTGAACTTCAGATGAATCTCACTGAAATCTATCAAATATTGAAAGGCCAAGGCAGAGTGGATGTTTCCTATAGTGGAGGAGGCTAGGAACAGAGAGCACAGCCTCAGAATAGAGGGATATTCATTTAGAACAGAGATGAGGAGGTTTCTTTAACCAAAGGGTATAGAATCTGTGGAATTCATTGCTATAGATGGCTGTGGAGGCCAAGTCATTGGGTTTATCTAGTCTGGGCATCAAAGATTACATGGAGAAGGCAAGAGAATGGTTTGAGAATCGTAATAAATCAGCCATGATGAAATGGCAATGTAGACTTGATGGGCCCAATAGCCCAATTTTACTCCTATGTCCTTATAAATTATTAATGACTTGTAATCAGTTGCAGTTCTCATCATTAACTACATTGTTCACAGTTAAATCTGTTGATACTGGCAAATTTATATATTTTAATCCCATATTTTAGGACTCCATTTCATTCTGCTCCTTTGATGAGCCACCTTCCTGCAGTAATCCCCATCGTCTGTCTAAGAGAAAGGAAGCATGAGCAGAATCGCACTCCTACCTTTATTCCATCAAAACCAAGTCCCCGTGTTTTTACACTTACCTTAACATCGCCAGATGCTGATTGGAGTCATTATAGGTCAAATGCTCGAATAGGAACAATGAGAATATTAATGTTCTTATTTCAATTCTGGATAATGATTGATTGACAAGTTGGACATTCCAATATTCCAAAGTGGGAAAGAAGCAATGGCCACTTTATGATAATAAACTACACTTGCCTAAATTCAGAAGGAAGACGATAAATCTCATTATTATCCCATCAGTTTATTTTGTACTCTCAGATAATGCTCCCTCTTCTCATCTTTGTAGTTGCTTTTTCTTAATGTAAAGCATATTAACATAAAATTTTTCGACTTCTGGCAATACATCAGAAGTTCACCCAAAATAGATGTATAGTAAAGGTTGGAGTTCAACAATGTGCAAGAATATGTGGGAATGAAGAAATGGAAAATATACTATATATGAAAATACATATTGTTAAATGGCATATCGTTATGACATTCAGTAACATGCATGTTTTAATAAAAATATTCCAAAAATAATTAATCTCATTTAATTTTCTCAGTGCTTGCAGAATTTCCAAACTATGGCAAGTCCATAACATATTTGTGATTATATATTTTGCAAAAGTATGGAAGCAAGTAACTAAAAAAATTAAGTTATTTTCTAGATTTCATTTCTAAACATCCACAAACCACAAACACAGATGCAGTTGAAGTTTGAGCCAGTGATAACAGAAAATAAATGATTAAAACTGCTTGCACAATCCTGTAGGCTCTATTTTCTTTTAAATTTCTATGAGGGGGGAAAACAACACATTCATCCCTCTAACTCAGAATTTTGTGGATTCAAGGTTCACCCTAAAGTCTGTGCACAAAAATAGTCTATGATTTCACAGCAGTATCAAATGATTGTCACATTGTCTAGGATGTAATTTTTCAAACAAGACATCAAACCATCATACTCCCCTTCAGTGGAAATAAAAGAGGATAATTACATTATTTTGAAGAGCAGGAGTTTTAACTCTGGAATTCGGGTAAATATTGACCTTCCATTAATCTTTTCAATAGAAGTTATCTTATAATTATCACATGATTGTTTTTGAGTTTGTTGTGTGCAAAATGGCTGCTGCCATGTTGCAGTACAAGCATTACACTTCAAAAGCACTCACGGCTTGTAATGATATTTAAGATTACCCGAGGTCATGAAAGACACTATTTACATGCGAGTAATCTTTCTTTAAAAATCATTAATTGCTTGAGGAAACACATCAGTATGAATTCATACTAATATGCAGAATGGATGCTGAGTAATATGCAAAATAATCAAATTCAGATAATTTAGATGCAACTGGGAATTTTGCTCAACTATTCAGAGGCAACAGTTAAAACCAGGGAGGATTATCCACACTGAGACCTTGAAGTAGAAACTTCATAAAAACAGTAATAAATGCAACTATTATAAATTATGGTATTTCTTATTTAAAATCTGACATGATTTAACAGCATATTCTATAAGAACAAATCATGTTCTTACTACTAAAATATTTGATGATTCCTTTTCAAAATCACTCACAATGATTCAATTAGTTCTTCAATTAATTATGACATATAAGTGTATATTGAATGAAATGCCTTTGTAAAATTGTAAGGCAGTTTCAGTGCAACTTCTTGATGCAAAATCATTTCCAAGCAATGACCACTGGTTAAAAGATATCCACATGGCATTAACAAAAGATTTCATTAATTTTATATGTCATGTTTTTGTTAATAGGATAACTGTCAAATATGTCAATCAAACAATAGGTCTGCAGTACAGCAAAGTATGTGTCAGTATAGCTGTTCTAATCTGAACTCAAGTCATACCTTTCACAGATGTATTTGGAGGGGGACCCTCCATCCTTAAATTCCAGGGAGGGTCACCTAGGTTCGCAAAGTCCCTCATTTTCAGATAACTAATGGTAAGACGAATTATTGATGCCTTATCTAACTGGCTTGTGATGGCTGCTGGGAGTGGCAGTAGTTTTGCCAATTCATAGAACTCAAAGTTTTCTTTTCCTCGGCGAGATCGGGCTGCATCTCGAGATTTCTCCTTCCGCAGGGCTTGTAAACTGAGAGAGAAAGATAAACCAAATTCAATGCAATATAAAAAGAGCAAAATTTAAAAATTACCAGCACTAAAATTGTTCATTATTTAAACCAGAAATACAGTTTGATTATTTTAGTACGCCATAACACATTATCAAATCACTTTTATTGAGAATTATTCTCCAAATACACAGATTTTCTAGAGGAAACACATTTTTTCAAAAGGGGAAAATGTGTCATTGATCTACAAAATATAATGCAAATTTAATAGGGCACGTAGATTTGAAGCTACAATTTCAGATGTTGCATTTTATAATCTTAGCAAAGGGACAACCTTGACTGGAACTTGTTCCTTTACCAGAAATAGATAGAAAACTTGAATAAGCTTCTCATCAATATTTTCAGTTATTTCCTAAAATATTTCAAAATCCTATTCATTCTGTGGAAAAGGCATGATAAAGGATCAATTTTAGATTGTATTTAAACATTTAAAAAGGTAAATTCTTTGCAGCATGGAATAGACAGGTGTGAAACAAATACAAAAAATATTTTCCTAATGGTTGTAGTATAATAATGCACTTATTTATAAAGGACGTATTTGTGATTCATCCAACATAATACCGAATCTTTCTGCTCAGCTATAAAATATTCACAATTACATGAAATAATTGTAATTGATTTAATCATTTATATGTTAATTGAAATATTAGAAACTAAAGGACAATTAGCCCTCAAAGTCATTCTTATTTCACTTTGAATAAATGCATAAACTCAGAATATTGATTGAAAGAGGAACCTTAATACATCCTATAATGCGACTCTTCTTGAAAACTAAAGGAAAGTCTTATCTGTATTTTTATATTTATCTATGTTTATGCTCCATGGTTTATCTTATTTTTATCTTTCATATCTGATAAAAGAGATAAATTATGCTGAACACAATGTGTTGTGAAAGTAATTAAATAAAATTGTAATCCATTTAAACAAAATTTAAATAGTTGTTTTTTTTATTGACATAGAAGCATGACAACTGAAGACTATAAGGTACAAGGGATCTCAAAACTGCACAGTATATTATTCTTTTTAGAACCTTTGATATTTTATTTTCCCATGTAAGAAACATATGAAATAAAATTCTTCTGAATGCAATATACAATTTTCAACAAGAAATATTAAGTCAAATGTCTCATATTATTAATTTATTGTACTCAATTTATAGTTGTGACCTAAAAAATTATCCTAGAGCTGGTCACTCACAATATAAGAGATTGTAGAGCAGTATAGTGTATACTGAATAATATTACAGTCTTCAAGTTATATGTCTTTCAGTTATAACAAGCTTTATTTGTCTATTATATTAATGTTCAAAGTATAACTAAAAATGAAAAGTAAGAAAGGACAATACCATACTTTTCAAAGAAAAAAAATTAGCACTGAATTCAAGATTACAAAATCAACATTAAGTCTCTTAATGTTCATACATCATTCAAATGAGCCTTGAAATCTATTGCGACTACTTAATATTCTAAATTTCTTCCTTAAATATTCTCAGAAATAACTTATGGATTAAAAAAATAATGAAACTGAGTTCAATAAATTCAATTTCCTTTGAACTGCAATTAAGTTGTGAGTAATGCCATTTATCTTTGGATATTTATCAAAATGGGATAATAAATACACAAAGTTGACAAAATAACCCAAACAACTACAAGATACATTTGTGAAGAAAAACATCCTTGGTAGCTTGTGTTAGGGGGCACCTGTATTTTTATCTGCAATTTGATCCTAATGATTCAATATTTCAAAAGTGAAATAGAACCCATATGCATTACTGTATGTATTTTACTTAATATACAGTTACCAACTGTAAATATTATTATTAATACATTTCATTCATGCAATGTTCCATAATTAAAAAGTTTCTACTTAGAATATTTTGTAATTTTTATTACTATCATTTTCTGTTTTAGATTATTTGAGTAATGCATCAGAGAAAAAACATCAATAATAGCAAACAATAAATGTTCTCAAGTAAAACGATTGCTAGGAAGCAAAGTGTGACACAAACCAAAATGTAATTTGTTCCAGAAACTCAACTTGAATTGGATTGAAAAATTAGAGTTATGAAATGATTTTTGACCTTCATTTTATCCGTGGAGTGAAACATTTTACCACAATAACCAGTTGGACTAACAGTTATTTTGATGCTAATCTCAAAGAAACCATTTGAGCGACTGTAAACTAACCTGCATGAAATATTCTTTGACACTGTCAAGGAGAAAAAAACTTTGACATTCCAAGGTTCTATTTACTTGTTCAAGCAATGGTTATATATTGAACTTCAGAGAATGAAAAAAATTATCAATTAAAGTGGTTGAAATAGCTGCAAATTATCATTTAAGAATGGAGTAATTGCTTTCATCAAAGGAAGAATAGCTCACCAGAACACATATGTCACTTTAGATTAGTGTTCTCTCTCTTGAAGCCATGGACGGCACAGCTGATATAAGACTAAATGCCAAGACCAATCAATTGCTTTTGTAGCTCTGCCCTGAGCAGCAGTAAAATAGTCCATTTTCTGGGATCTATGCTTCATTATTGTAAATGGTATCTCCTTGGTAACATAATTCCATTCTTCACAAATTCTGTTTTAAGTGCATTGTTGCAACAATGCATTTGAAAACAATATTGCTACCAGCTTAACATAAATATTAATTGTAATCAGCTGACAGGCGGGTTTAGATCTAGTTCAGAATTCGTACTCTCACTAATTACTTCTCCATGTGTTCTAGTTCTTCTAGTTCATTGAATCTTTGAAAGTTGCCTCTTTAACCCATTCTCATTAAATAGCAAAGCAACTTTCCTTTCAGAGGCAGAAGCAGCGTAAACAGAATTTAGAATGCATAATTCTCAAAAGTGCACTCGGGAAAACTCTTTATCTCAAAGTGCGGCACATCTGACAAGAGTGCTGAGAGTAAAGTACTTAGTCGTAGTGAAGAAGCCTTGGTAGGTGAAGGGATGCACATAAGAGAATACTTTGATGACTGACTATTATTCAGTTAAATTCAAGTTAATTATAAAACAAAAGCAAAGTAGACCAAGGGTTAAAATTCACTATACAGGTAAGCAAAAGAGGACCAGAAATAGTAACATAGGGGTAAATAAACATCAGAGCAATGGGAAATCTTCACAGTCAAACAGCCCAGAAAATTGCATTTTAGTTCACTATATAATATGTATACTGACCATTAAAATCATTAGGAACATTATACTAATCCTACTTTGAGTTGTACAGCTATACAGCAGCATAGTGGTTAGCACAATGCCTTTAGTGCCAGCAATCAGGGTTTACTTCCTGCTTTTGCCTGCAAGGAGTTTATATGTTCTTCCCATGACCACATGAGTTTCCTCAGGGTGCTTCGCTTTCCTCCCATATGGTTTAGTAAGTTGTGCACATTCTATGTTGGCTACAGAAGCATGGTGACACTCGTGGGCTGCTCCCAACACATCCTCAGACCTCGTTGATCATTGACGCTGATGACACATTTCACTGTACGCTTCATTGTTTCAATGCACATAAGACAAATAAAGCTCATCTTTAATCTTGATATCTTTAATCAATCAGCTTGGAAACTATGCTCTTTGATACAACAGATCTTTGACAGCCAAGTTGACGAACTGAACTCATTCTATTTTCCTTCTTTCAGCCTATGTCCCTCTGTACCTTTCCTATTCATATACCTATTCAAGTGTATGTTAAATGTTCAATTATACCAGCCTCTACCACTTCCACTGGTATCTCATTCCATGTACAGACTACTTACTGTGTGAAAAAATGGTCCTTCAGCAGCATTTTAAATCTTTCCCCTCTCACTATAAATCTACGCCCTATAGTTTTCGGACTCTGTTACCACATGGAAGATTCTATGACTATTCACATTATTAATGCTGTGCCCTCTAGTTCTGGATACCCCCACCACAGGAAACATCCTCTCCACATCCACCGTATCTAGTCCTTTCAACATTCAGTAGGTTTCAATGAGATCCCCACGCTTTCTTCAAAATTCCACTGAGTACAGACCCAAAGCTGCCAAACTCTCCTCATATGTTAACCCCTTCATTCCCAGAATCATCCTCGTGAACCTCCTCTCCAATGACAATACATCCTTTCTGAGATATGGGGCCCAAAACTGTTGACAATTCCCCAAGTGCAACCTGACTAGTGTCTTATAAAGGCTCAGCATTATTCTCTTGCTTTTATATTCTATTCCCCATGAAATAAATGCCAACATTGCATTTGCCTTCTTTACCACAGACACATCCTGTAAGTTGACATTCTGGAATGTTTGAAGCTTCTCCCCTTTTAGATAATAGTCCGCACCATTGTTCCTTCTACCAAAATGCATTATCACACATTTCCCAACACTATATTCCATTTGCCACTTTTTTGCCCATTCTTCCAATTTGTCTAAGGCCTGCTGCAACTGCATTGCTTCCTCAACACTACCTACCCCTCCACCTATCTTTGTATCATCTACAAACTTTGCCACAAAGCCAACAGTTCCATTATCTAAATCAATGGCAAACAATGTGAAAAGTAGCAGTCCCAATACTGACCCTTGAGGAATACCACTAGACAGTGGCAGCTAATCGGAAAAGGCCCCTTCATGTCCATTCAATCCTGGAATCATTTTCATGAACCTTCTTTGAACCCTCTCCAATTTCAGCGCATCCTTCCTTCAATATGGGGCCCAAAATTGCTCACAATATTCCATGTGAGGCTTCACCAGTGCTTTATAAAGTCTCAATGTTGCATCCTTACATTTATATTCTAGTCCTCCTGAAATGACTGCTAACATTGCATTTGCCTTCCACCACACAGACCCAACCTACAAATCAACCTTTAGGGAAATCCTGCACAAGGACTCCCAAGTCTCTTTGCACCTCAGTTTTTTTTAAATTTTCTTTCTACTTAGAAAAGTCTACCCTTCATTTCTTCTACCAAAGTGCATGACCATAACTTCTCGACACTGTATTCCATCTGCCATTTCATTCTCCTAATCCGTCAAAGTCCTTCTGTGGTCTTTCTACTTCCTCAAAACTACATGCCCTTCTCCCTATCTTCATAGCATCTGCAAACTTTGCAACAAAACTATCAATTCCATTATCCAAATCATTGACATATAACACAAAAAGAATCAGTCCCAACATAGACCCCTGTGCCAACCAGAAAAGGCTCCCTTTATTCCCACTCTCTTCCTCCTGCCAATCAGCTACTGCTTTATCCATGCTAGAATCTTTCCTGTAATATCATGGGCTTGTAGCTTGCTAAGCAGCCTCTTCATAATGCAATAGCCTATCTAGCTTCTCCTTATATCTCAAACCTTCTCCAGAGATTCACCAGAAATTAATGCGGCTATAAAACTGATATGTTCCCAATAAGAAAAAAAAATAGGATTCACAAATATAGAACATCCTATTGTTGAGGAGCATATGGGACAGGGTAAGGGTAAAATGGAAACATATATCAAGAACTTAGCACTACAGAAGTTTTAGAAGAATGTGGCAAGTGCAGTGGTTAAATTTAAAAAGAAAACGGGGCAAATAAGTCCATGAAAGAAAATAATTACAGGAAGTTTAGGTATGTTCTGTAGATAAAGAAACAGAAGGAGAACACTGGAAAGAGTAAATCACTTAAAGATCAAAGTGGCAACCTGAGTGCTAGGGCATTTGCTATGCATGTGATTCTAATTAATATTTTGTGATACTCTTTACCAAACTCAGTAATAATGGAGATATTGAAGAATTAGAACATGAAATATTAAATAAGAAAGCAGTATGAGAGAGGAAATGGAAAGGGATTTCATATCTTTAAAAGTAGGAAAATTGCCAGACCTGAATAACAGTATCTGATACTGTGAAAAGAGGTAATGGAGGAAATAGCAGAAGCTGACAATCACTTTCAAATCCTCTGTGGCTGCAAGCATGTTGAAAAAGGACAGCAAGATTGCTAATATAGTACAGATAATTCAAAATGATTTGGGAATTGACTGATTAAACATGAGTCAGCCTAACCTTCAAGGTGGAAAAACTACTGGAAAAACAGGAAGAAAACATTTAAACTATGGGGAGATACAAATGGACTAAAATAAAAACAGAAAATGCTGGAAATACTCAGCAGATCAAGCCATATGCCTGGTAAGGGAAACCAAATTAACATTTCAGTTGGTTAGAACTGAGAAGGAGACAACAAAAAAAGTTTGTAAAGCTGCAGGGAGAGTGGTGGTGTGAGGGAATGTCTCTGTTAGGGTAAAATCAGGGTGACTTTGGAGATAAGCTGTAAAGGCGGCTTTCTGATCAATAAGAGAACAGGAAAATTTAAAGAGTAGGAAAAATAAACAAAATTGTAGGAGTTGCAAGATGCAGAGCAGAAGGCATACCCAGTCAGTCAGAGGGGAAAGAAATCACAAAAAGGGGAAAAGAAATAACAAACAAATACTATATCAGACAGCAGAAAGTCAAGCAGTTTAGATATTCCACACCTGTTTTGGTTGAATTTAAAAGCTGGAAGGTCATGATGGAATTATTTAAAAGCCTAATTCAACACAATAACTGGAGTTCCACACAGAGATTATGTGAGGCTTTGCTGGAGTGAACACGTTGGAACTAGATCCATTAGATGACAGATCAATAACAAGAGGCCACATAGTTAAGGCATTTTACCAGAAGACTGAGGTCTAATTGAGAAATATTTTCATCCTCTTCCATACTATAGAAGATAAGAAAGTCTGAAAATACAACCACCAGACTCAAGGACAAATTCTATCCTTCTGGTATAAGACTATTAAACAGACCTCTTGTATGATAGAATGGACTCTTTACCTCACAGTCTATCTCGTCATGGCCTTGCACTTATTGTTGCATGCACTATACTTTTTCTGTAATTCTAAAACTATGTCCTTCGTTTTGTTAGCGTTTCTCTCCTGTACTAACTAAACGTACTGATGGGTTGAAATTATTAGTACGGATGACACGCTAAACAAAGATTTTCACTGTACCAAAATATGTAACAAAATAATAATTACTATAATAATAATAACAACAGCAACAAATAACAACTATTGTTATCAAAATAAAACAAGCCATTTGGCAGGGTGACTCTTTAAACCCACAATGGTTTTGTCTAGCTTCAGATCTCTAATTTACTGATTCGGATGAAAATAGGGTATGAAAGCAGAGACAACCAAACAAAATACACATTGACACACACACACCTTCTATACATGCATGATTTGAAATCTTATGCTCATTCATCAGTAAAGCTAAAACAATTTATTCAAATAGTAAAACAATTTTCTAAAGATATAAACACGAAATTTGGATTAGATAAATGAAGAACATTAAACATAAAGAAAGGTGTAATAGAGCTAGTAGAATATATAGCAAAACAGCAGGATACAATACAACTGATGGTTGAATATGAAACATAAGTATCTGGGATGTTAACAAGCAAACAAAATCGTTCATAGAGTGATAAAGGGGAACTTTGACAGAATTAAGAAAATCTGTCAAACAGAGCACAACAGTAAAAATATAACAAAGGCAATAAACACTTGCGCTATACCTATATTAACATATTCTTTTGGCATTATACCTTAGTCTGAAACTAATGCGGAAAATTTACAAAGAAAAATAAGAAATGAAATGACAAATTTTAGAAATTACTATGTACACTCAAACCCAATTAGATTAACACTACCTAGGACAAAAGGAGAAAGAGGAATAGCAGACATAACAATTCACACAACAGTCAGATAAAACTTCTAACTTATATTTTCATCAACGAAAATAGGACGCAGCACACCATGCGAGCATATGTAATTCTGATAAGAACTAAACTTAAATGAAACCACAACCCAGAAAAATGATGAAATTATCAATACAGAAGAATAAGTTAACCAATGGAAGAGCATGACCCTCCATGGAAGATCTGAACAGACTAAATGTTGACAAAGATGTTTCTTATGGTGGGGGAGTCTAAGACCAGAGGACACAGCCTTAGAATAGAGTGGCATCCTTTTAGAATGGAAATAAATAGGAATTTCTTAGCCAAAGAGTGGTGTATTTGCAGAAATCGCTGCCACAGGAAGCTGTGGAGGCCAAGTCATTGGGTATATTTAAGGCAGAGGTTGATAGGTTCTTGATTCGTCAAGGCATGAAGGGATACGGGGAGAAGGGGCTGAGAGGGAAAATGGATCTTTTATGATGAAATGGCAGAGCAGGCTCAAAGGGGGAAATGGCTCCTATATCTTACAGGAAGCATCCAACCCTGGCTTAGAATTGGAGACCTCTTGTCAGAAACAGAGAAGTTCCTTGTGGCTATACAGAACCAGATAGATAACACACTAAAACAATCATCAATATGCATAAGAGAAGATCAACAAATTCAAGATAACAAATGTAGAAAATGCCAAGAGAAACCAGAACCAATTCAAAGCATTACAGGATCCTGTAGCAGTTTAACTCAATCTGATTACTTACATAGGCACAATCAAGTGGCAAATATCATTTACCAAAATCTTGCTTTCAAATACAAGCTCATAAAAGACACCATACCATAAATACAGGCCTGATCCAGTTTTAGAGTCAGAGTCCCACAAATTATCTTACAACCAATCTATTGTAACAGATAGGACAATCCATAATAACTGCCCGTATATAACATTACAGGATAAACAAGCAAGAACTATTCCCTTAAGAGATATATCCATACCAAACACACATAACGTACAGAAATTAGTAAGTGAAAAACATCATAAATATGCCGAATTAAAAGAAATTGAAAGAATATGGTGCATGAGTGCGGTTTACATAGTCGCTATAGTAATATCTACAACAGGTACCATTCCAAAGTTACTACTCAATAGCATTAAACAATTAGGCACACCCAGCAGTATTTTTGTAAATCGCCAAAAAGCCACAATACTAAACACCACTAGAATAGCCTGAAAATTCCTAGCAATTGAGAAATGAGTGTGCTTAGCTATGCCCGTAGCTCAGGTTTTACCAAACTGAGCTGAGAAAAAATAAAAATATAATAGTAAACTAAATGGGTGATGTTTGTATGGAATTATTACTCATTGCCTAAAACATTGGAAGAAACAAAAACATTATATTTCAAAGATAGTATATGCTCCCCTTTCAGCCACTGTCTTCAGGAAGTTTGGATGTGGGATTAGAGTGAATTCTTTATGACATGATGATCAAATTTAGGTGGTGGTGCATGAATGAGGTATTGCAGACAATAATTTCATTTGTTATCCTGGCATGATCTCTTGGATTTCTAAAAAAAAAGGCACCTTTTTATCTCCCTCATTCTCATGTGAGGTCAAATTTTTTGAAGGTAACATTGACTGGATGCAAGCATCATTTCAGTATTATCAACTAAATTTTGCAAACATCACCTCTTCTTCCCTATTTTAATGTCTGTGCTGTTTGTCCTCTGGTCATTCTCCCAAATATACTTCAGGAGAATACCACCAAATGGACATTTGGTAGAAATAGCAAAATCACCTTTAGATGGGGCATTAAATCCAGAATAGATAGATGTTCAGTTATCATTAAATCAGCATTAATCTGCCTTCTCAGCCTTCAGCTAATGATTTTCCCAGCAGGACTTCTGCCACAATTTTGCCATATCAGCTAACAACAGAAAGTAAATAAGGACTAGACCTACCCATCAAATCTCTGACAAACTATGTTGGTCCAGAATATGTAATCTCTATCCAACTCCATCTGAAAGAAGGCAGACTAGGATTCTACTGCATAATTTTTCCACTGAGCTGCAATTCTCAGGTCTACTGTGAAGTTTCAGTCACTCCACCTGACGTTCTACCCCTCGACTACCTCTAAACAGCAACCATAGTGTTGCATAAGTTCTTCCTCATTTTCAAAAGCAACATGTGTTCAGGAATCCCCTTCCTCACAAAGCACCACCTTCAGCTTTGTGATCAAAAAAATGCCCAGTAATTTCATCCCTATGGATTGAAAAAATCAATTTTAAAGACAACTTGCTCTCCCAAGTAAGTTAGTAAACAAGAGATAAAGATAAAGATTAGTACATTGATACACACGCTTGTCATAAGTGTGTCATTTGCGTCAACAACCAACACAGTCTGAGGATGTGCTGAAGGCAGCCGCAAGTGTCGCCGTGAAATAGTGCAAACGTAGCATTCCCACAGTTTACTAATCTATATTGTCTTTGGAATATGGCAGGAAACCAGAGCACCTGGAGGAAACCACAAAACTGCCTACAGACACAGTGTGAACTGAACTTCAAATGCTGACACTATAAAGCATTATGCTAACTGCTATGCTATCGCACTGCCTGTACACCTGTACATAACAGATGATGGAATCAAATTCCTTCAGCATCCAGTAAGCACTTGAAGATAACTAATTTGCAAGGTTATGGGAAAATGTTGGCATGTGGAGTTAAACTGACAGGCACTGTGACCTATGTACAGTTCTTGCTCCCCAGTTATTTGTTGATAAGGAACAAAACAGCACTTAGCAGCCAATAAAAAATAACTCATTTTAATAAACACAAATATCTTGTGAGTACTGGGTTGACAAAGGCAGTCATTTATGACTGATATTTTGATTGGAAAGACAAAATAAACACTATAGTTATAGGAATAGAAAAGTATATTAGTGCAAGATTAGACTCTGATTCTGATGCAGCACAATCCGAAACTCAGCAGCATGTCTGAGTTATACTTCAGACTTCCACAGAGAATGTAAACACACTTCAATAAGCTTGAATAAGTGCAGAGAGGCTCATTCATTCACAAGCTATTTTCTACATCGGCAAGAATGGCCACTCTTTCACTATTAAAGACACTGAAAAATGTTAACACAAGAACAGTTTTGAAACTGGCTCACGCTGAATGATAAAGACTGGTAATTTACTGAGACTGATTTCAATAATTTTGTCCTAGGGCATACTAATCAGTTAGAGTCATAGAATGCTACAGCACAGAAATAGGCCCGTTGGTCTCATTAGTCTGTGTCAATCAATTAATTGGCCTAGTCACATTGTTTTGCACCCAGATAATACCCCTCCCATCCATGTACCTGTCCAAATTCCTTTTAATTTTTGGAATCTAAACTGCATCCATCACTTCCACTGGTAGCTCGTTCCACATTTTCACCACACTGTGAAGAAATTCCCCTTGATGTTCCCCTTAAACATTACACCTTTCACACTTAACCCAAGACCTCTAGTTATAATCTCACCCAACCTCATTGGAAAGAAGTTGCTTGCATGTACCTTATATGATTGTGTATACCTTTACCAAATCTCCCCTCATTCTTCAGACACTCTAAGGAATGAAGTCCTAACCTATTCAACCTTTCCCAATAACTCAGGTGCTCAAGCCCTAGGAACATCCCGTAAATTTTCTCTACACTTTTTCAATATTATTTACATCTTTCCTGTAGGAAGATGACCAAAACTGCATATAATACTCCAAATCAGGCCTCACCAACATCTTATACAACTTCAGCATAACATCCCAGCTCCTGTACTAAAAATCTATGAAGGTCAGAGTGCCGTAAGTTTTTTTTTATAACTTGTAGCACCACATTTAAGGAATCATGGATATGTAGTCTCAAATCCCTCTATGCTACCACACTCCTACCGCTGTAAATCCTACTCTGGTTTGTCCTCCCAAAGTGTAACATCACACACTTGCCTGCATTAAATTCCATCTGCCATTTTTTAGCCCATTTTTCCACCTGGAAAAATATTATCAGGGAGAAGTATTAATCTGATGTAAAGCAGGGATCAGTGTGCAAGAAGTCATAAGTAACAGAGCAACTCAGATGGAGTTATTTATTTATTAGAGTCCCATACTGGTAGCCCTTTGTGCTCCTGCTTATCTCTCTCCAACAGCCGTCTCAAATCTTCACACTCCCCTTCCCCTACCTGCCTTTTCACATACATTTTCTCTCTTTGTCTGCCTCTATCATTCACTGAACTCCACCGCTGTCCTTCTCCATCATTCTCACACCCCTCTTCAACCTACCAATCTCCTTGCATATATTTCTCACCATTTTTCTTCTCCTCTTTATGCTATTTTGCCTCTCCACTCTTATTTATTTATTTATTCTTTCATTTATTGAGATACAGTGCAGAATAGGCCCTTCTGACTGTTTGAACCACATCACACAGCTACGCACGATTTAACCCTAGCCTAATCATAGGACAATTTACAATGACCAACCAACCTATCACCCGGTGCGCCTTTGGACTATGGAAAGAACCCACAGCACCTACAGGAAGCCCATACGGGGAGAATATATAAACTCCTTATAGATAGCGGCGGGAATTGAACCCGGGTCGCTGGTATTGTAAAGCATTGTGTTAACCACATTGCTACTGTGCAGCCCCTTGTGTAGGATTTCAACCCAAAATGTTGACAATTCCTTTCGTCCCACAGATCCTGCTTATTACTCCAGATTTCAGCATCTGCAGTTTCTTGAGTCTCAGATAGAATTTCATCCAGTTTTATTCCTCCAGATGGCGGATGATACTTAGATTTTGGAGAAGTTCAGCAGTCCACGAGTTTAATTTCTATTTTTATGATTGAAAGGACCTAGGACTAGGGCCTAGAAATTCCACTTTGTAGTGCAATATTTTTGAGCATCACACAATAGAAGTCATTTGTAAAACTGACTGTGAAGGTTTTGCAAGGCCTGTGAAGTCTGTGAATTTCTTGAAGCATTATACATATTGCTAGATAACACTCAGGTGCATCCAGACATTTGAAAATGGAATGGTGTCCAATGCACATCTGGTCTCCACTTACAATTTTCATTAATGGATGCATACCCTGCAGATGGTATGGGACATTTACTTAGAAGCAAAGCTACACAAAGCACATGTATCTTATTTAATGTGTATCACAGCTCTAATAACCCAAGATGAATCCTTTCAGTGCGGTGAGGTATGGGAGACTGAAAACCAACACTCAACATTTTAAGAACAGCTTCTTCCCCTCTGCCATAAGGTTCCTAAATGGTCTTTGAACCATAAACACTACTTGTTATTATATACTTTTGCACTATTTATTTATTCTGGTTATTTACGGTCTGTACTGCCACAACAAAACAATAGATTTCATGGCATATAATCAGTGGCCACTTTATTAGGTATGCCTGTACATCTGTTTGTTAATGCAAATATCTAATCAGCCAATCATGTGGCAACAACACAATGCATAAAAGCTTGCAGACATGGTCAAGAGGTTCAGTTGTTTAAACCAAACAACAGAATGGGGTAGAAATGTGATCTAAGTGACTTTGACGTTGGAATGATTATTGGCGCCAGACAGCGTGGTTGCAGTATCTCAGAATCTATGAATCTCCTGGGATATTCACACAGACTCGCATTTAGGATTTACAGAAAAACGAAAAACATCCAGTAAGCATCAGTTCGGTGGGCAAAAATACTTATTAACGTGAAGGTCAGGGGAACAGCCAGACTAGTTCAAGCTGACAAAAAGGCACCAGTAACTCAAACACTGTAACTGCATGCTACAACTGTAGTGTGCAGAAGAGTACTTCTGAAAGCACATGTGTCAATCTTTGAAGTGGATGGTGGGCCACAGGAACAGAAGACCAGAAAGATATACTCAGTGGCCACTTTGTTATACAAAATACACAAGATGGCACCAACGAACCATGTCAATGTGTTGCGGGTTCTGTACAAAACTTTGAAATATACCCTTCTGAATTACTCTCACTGCAGCCAACAGCTTGTAATTTCCCTTTAAGCAATGTAGTTTTGAACCGACTTAATGAGCTAGCAATTTCACGATCTGTTGAAGGACTCAATGGACTTAACTCTCAAGCATGCAGGGACAGCGCCTTAAGCCGAAGAAGGCACATCACCGTGGTTGGCAGAAAGGGAGGAGCAGAGGACTCCAAGACAGGCTGAAATGCCAAGGAATGAAAGTTTCACTATCTAGCATCTTGTTAGTAAATATACAGTCACTGGATAACAAGTTTGAGGACCTAAGGGCAAGATTGCTGTATCAAAGGGAAATAAGGAAATTGCTATGTTCTGTGTTTCACAAGACATGGCTCACCCCTGACACACCAGATATATTGGTAAGACTCAAAGGCTTGTCAAATTACAGAATAGACTGGACTGCTGATTTGAAAAAGGCAAAAGATTGGGGTATGGGTTTCATGATAAGCTCTTTGTGGTGCTCGGACATAGCAAGCGGTCTTCTCGCACTATTGTTTCCCAGACTTGGAACATCCGATGATTAAGTGCAGACCCTTCTGCTTACCAAGGGAGTTCTCCTACATGATCCTGACCTCAGTTTACATACTGCCAAAAGCTGACATTAATCAGACACTTGAGATATTGAATGTTGCCATCACCAAACAAGAAACAGCCCACCCTGACACATTTCAAATCATAGTCAGGACTACAATCAAGTTTGCTTGAAGAAATCTCTGCCCAATTATCATCAGCATAGAACCTGCACACCGGAGGTCCAAATCATTGCTATATTATGAAAAGGATTGTTATATTTTGCCATGCTTAGACTGCATTTCGGGAAATCTGATCACTTGGCTGTCCTACTCTTACGTGCATACAGGCAGAAGCTAAAGAGCAAAGCTCAGAGATTAGGACAACAAAGAGGTGATTGCAGGAGTAGGAGGAGGAGCGATACGATTGATTTGAGCCAGTGGACTGGGCCATATTCAAGGGCTTATCCGAAGATCTGAATTAATACAGTACACCACAGATGACTTTATAAAAACTGTCATACGTGAGTGCATCCCCATAAAATCATTCAGTCTTCTCGAACCAGAAGCCCTGGATGAACCATGTGATCCACAATCTGCTGAGGGCCAGATCAGTAGCGTTCAGGTCTGGCAACCGAGGTCCAGGTACAATCTCCAGAATGCCATCTCACTTGCAAAGTGGCAATTCCACATCAAACTTGAATCACTGAGGGACATTCAACAGCTGTGCCAGTGCTTGAATGACATTGCCTCCTACATAGTGAAACCAAGTGACATAGGTGACAACAAGGTTTCGCTCCCAGATGAGCTCAGAACTTTCTATGCTCGCTTTGACTGTCAAAACTTGGAGGAACCTTAATGACCTCTGATAATCCTGTTATTTCTGAAGCTGATGTAAGAGCATCCTTCAGGAGGTTGAACCAACAGAAAGTATCCAGCCCAGATGGAATAACTGGCCGACCATTAAAGACCTGTCCTGAAGTGTTCACTGATGTCCTTATCTTCTCTCTTCAGCAGTCTGAGGTACCCACCTACGGTCAAGCAGGCTTCAATTATACTGGTGCCTAAGAAGAATGTGGTAACTTGCCTCAATGACTATCATCCAATAGCACTTACATCACAGTGATGAAGCGCTTTGAGAGGTTGGTGATGAATCATATCAACTACCTGAGAAGCAACTTCAATCTGCTCCAACTTGCTTACTGGCACAACAGGTCCACACCAAATGCCAGTTCAGTGGATCTTCATTCAATCCTAGAACATCTAGACAGCAAAAATCCATACATCAGGATGCTCTTTATCAACTACAGCTTAGCATTCAATACTATAAACCCCTACAAAATAATCGATGAGCTACAGGACATTGGCCTCAATAATTCCTTGTGCAATTTGAGCTCCCTGATCTACTCACCTTACACTTATGAATGTGTGGCTGAGCACAGCTCCAAGATCGTATTTAAGTTTGCTGACAACACTACTGTTGTTGGCCAGATCAAAGTTGGTGATGAATCAGCATCTAGGAAGGAGATTGAAAATCTGGCTAAGTTGTGCCACAACAACAGCCTCTCACTCAATGTCACCAAACAAGAGCACCCTGATATATGCATCATTGCCATCCAGATGTTCCAGGGTTGAGTGAGGATCCAATGAAACGGCATCTGCTGTAGATCTGTTGTGCCAGTAGGGAAACTGGAGTGAATCCAAGTCGCTTCTCAGGCAGGAGTTAATATGTTTCATCATTAACCTCTCAAAGCACTTCATCACTGTGGATGTAAGTGCTACTGGACGATAGTCATTGAGGCAGAATACCACAGTCTTCTTAGGTACTGGTATGATTGCGGCCTGTTTGAAGCAGGTGGGTACCTCAGACTGCTGAAGCAAGAGGTTAAAGATATCAGTGAATGTTCTAGCCAGTTGATCAGAACAGGTCTTTAGTGCTTGGCCATTTGGTTGTAGTTTTGATAATTAATTTACTTTGTATTAGGTGTAGGAGGTACCTAATAAGGTAACTACTGAGTGTATCAACTCAAGTCAAGTCAACGTTTATTGTCATTTCGACCATAACTGCTGGTACAGTGCATAGTAAAAATGAGACAACGTTTTCCAGGACCATGGTTTACATGACACAGTACAAAAAACTAGATTGAACTACATAATAAAAAAATACAGAGAAAGCTATACTAGACTACAGACCTACACTGGACTGCATAAAGTGCACAAAAACAGTGCAGGCATTACAATAAATAATAAACAGGACAGTAGGGCAAGGTGTCAGTCCAGGCTTCGGGTATTGAGGAGTCTGATAGCTTGGGGGAAGAAACTGTTATATAGTCTGGTTGTGAGAGCCCAAATGCTTTGGAGCCTTTTCCCAGACGGCAGGAGGGAGAAGAGATTGTATGAGGGGTGCATGGGGTTCTTCATAATGCTGTTTCCTTTGCGGATGCAACGTGTAGTGTAAATGTCCGTGATGGCTGGAAGACAGAACCCGATGATCTTCTCAGCTGACCTCACTATCCGCTGCAGGGTCTTGCGATCCGAGATGGTGCAATTTCTGAAACAGGCAGTGACGCAGCTGCTCAGGATACTCTCAATACAACCCCTATAGAATGTGATGAGGATAGGGGGTGGGAGATGGACTTTCCTCAGCCTTCACAAAAAGTAGAGACACTGCTGAGCTTTCTTTGCTATGGAGCTGGTGTTGAGGGACCAGGTGAGATTCTCTGTCAGGTGAACACCAAGAAATTTGGTGCTCTTTACGATCTCTTCCGAGGAGCCGTCAATGTTCACTGGGGAGTGGTTGCTCCATGCCCTCCTGAAGTCAGTAACCATCTCTTTTGTTTTGTTCACATTAAGAGACAGGTTGTAAACTCTGCACCAATCCGTTAGCCACAGCACCTCCTCTCTGTAAGCTGACTCGTCGTTCTTGCTGATGAGACCCACCACGGTCGTGTCATCAGTGAACTTGATGATGTGGTTCAAGCTGTGTGTTGCAGCACAGTCGTGGATCAGCAGATTGTACAGCAGTGGACTGAGCACGCAACCCTGGGGAGCCCCCGTGCTCAGTGTGATGGTGTTGGAGATGCTGCTCCCGATCCGGACTGACTGAGGTCTCCCAGTCAGGAAGTCTAGGATCCAGTTGCAGAGGGAGATGTTCAGGCTCAATAGGCTCAGCTTTCCAATCAGTTTCTGAGGGATGATTGTGTTGAATGCTGAACTAAAGTCTATGAACAGCATCCGAACGTATGTGTCTTTTATCCGGGTGGATTAGGGCCAGGTGGAGGGCGGTGGCAATGGCGTCATCTGTTGAGTGGTTGGGACGGTACGCAAACTTCAGGGGGTCCAGTGAGGGGGGCAGCAGGGTCTTGATATGCTTCATGACAAGCCTCTCAAAACACTTCATGATGATGGATATAAGTGGAAAGGGATGGTAGTCATTTAGGCAGGACACTGAAGACTTCTTCAGCATGGGGATGATGTTGGCGGCCTTGAAGCACGTTGGAATGGTGGCGCTGCTCAGGGAGATGTTTAAGATGTCAGTGAGAACATCTGCTAGCTGGTCTGCACATCCTCTGAGCACTCTACCAGGGATGTTGTCTGGTCCAGCAGCCTTCCGTGGGTTGACCCTGCAAAGGGTTCTTCTCACATAGGCCACAGTGAGACACAGCACCTGGTCATTTGTAGAAGGGGTGGACTTCCTCGCCGCCACATCATTTTCCGCCTCAAACCGGGCGTAGAAGTTATTCAGCGCATTTGGGAGGGAGGCATCACCTGCACAGTCAGGTGATGTTATCTTGTAATCGGTGATGTCCTGGATGCCCTTCCACACTGTCCTGGAAGTGGTTGTGGATTTGCTGGGCATGTGCACGCTTTTCCCCTCTGATGGCTCGGGACAGTTTGGCCCTTGCTGTTGTTAGAGTTGCCTTGTCACCTGATCTGAAGGCAGAGTCGCGGGACCTCAGCAGTGCAACCACCTCCGCAGTCATCCATGGCTTCTGGTTGGCACGTATAGTGATGGTCTTGGACAGAGTGACATCATCAATGCACTTGCTGATGTAGCTGGTCACTGATGCTGTGTACTCCTCTAAGTTGGTAGAGTAGCCATCGGTTGCAGCCTCCCTGAACATGTGCCAGTCAGTGTTCTCAAAGCAGTCTTGAAGAATAGAGATGGCTCCTGCTGGCCAGGTTTTCACCTGCTTCTGAACTGGTCTGGAGCGCCTGACGAGCGGTCTGTATGCTGGGATTATAGATGTGGTCTAAGTATCCGAGGTGGGGGCGGGGTTCAGCCCGGTACGCGTCGGGGATGTTTGTGTAAACCAGGTCCAACGTGTTCTCTCCCCTCGTTGCAAAGTCCACATACTGATGGAATTTGGGGAGCACTGACTTAAGGTTTGCCTGGTTAAAATCACCGGCGACAATAAACAGACCATCAGAGTGTACGTTCTGCAGTTCACTAATAGCCCCGTACAGTTCACAGAGCACCTCCTTAGCATTAGCAATGGGGGGAATGTAGACACCAAATATATAAACAGAGGTGAATTCCCGTGGCAAATAAAATGGTCTGCATCGAACTGCCACAAACTTCACTAACGATGAGCAGTGTCTGGAAACCAGCACAGAGTATGCCAGTGATAATAAAAATGATTCTGTTTCTTACTGTGTGGTTTTCCTTTGGGTGCTCTGATTTCATTCCCCACACCATAGGCATGCAAGTTGGTACTGTAAATTGTCCCTAGAGTGTGAGTGAGCAAAATGGTAATGGTCTGAGGAGATTTGGTCAGAATGTAGTCTGGATGGGTTATTGATGTTCAATAGAACTTTGGTGGGCCTAAGAGACTTTTTTTTTACAGTTTAAGTCTATGACTCTAAAAGGGGCTCAGCTGAGCAAATGCCAGCTTATTGAATGCAATGGAAACCAATTCTGACAAAAGGTGGGAGTGTGTGCCTGAAGCCAAGGATGTGGGTAAGGTTTAAAATAAATACTCTGCATTGGGATATTTACTAAGGAGAAAAGCATGGGGGATAGTAAGATCTGAGTAAAATACAAACTCAATATCCCAATACTTTTGTGGCTGTTACTGGAGATTTTAGTCATGTTTCTCTTGAGGCAACAATACCAACTTTTTATCAATATGTCAGCTGCCCTACATGGGACAATAGAACACTGGATCTTCTGCATGCAAGTGTAAAGGATGCTTACAGTGCCCCTGACCTTCCCCCACTTGGCCTATCGACCACAAGTACACCCAAGTATATGCCTCTTGTCCAGTGGCAGCCTGTATTAATGAGGATTTTAAGGATGTAGACTTTGGATATTAATGTGGCACTGCAGAAATGCTTTGAGAGGACAAACTGTGTCACATGAGCCACACAAGGAGGACATTAACAAAGTGACTGATTATATCATAGACTATATCAAATTCTGGGAGAACACCATCTTGCTAGCAAGGACTATGTGCTGCCTCCCCAACAACAAGCTATGGATTACGAATGACTTGAAAGAAGTTTTGAATAATAAGAAGAAAGCCTTCAGGTCTGGAGATAGACAAGAACTGAGGCATGTACAGAGTGAACTGAGGATGAGGCTGAGGGTGCAAAGACTCCTACAAGGGGAAGCTGGAGTACAGGTTCCAGGGACGTGTGATCGGGCATGAAGCAGATCACTGGCTTCATGGTTAAGGAAAGGAACATCGAGGACTGCCTGGATAGGGCCAATGAAATGAACTTGTTTTTCAACAGATTAGGCACAGACCTCCTGCTAGCCCATTTCTCACTTGTCCAAAGCACACAGACTTCCTACCCCTGAAGCCTTCTCCCTCCCCTCTGCTGAGTGTTTGTGTTCCAAACCCCCCAAAATTGCCTCCATGGGCATGACCACCCTCCCCTGTCTGACTGTGACTGCAGGTCAGGTTAAGAGACAGCTACAGAGACTACATCAAGGAAAGGCTGGTGGACTGGACGGTATCAGCCCCAGGGTATGAAAGGCCTATGTGAGCCAACTGTCCGGTATTTTGCAACACCTCTACAATCTGAGGCTGAGTCAGGAAAATGTAATATGGTGCTATGGAAGACTTCCTACTTGGTTCCCATATCCAAGAAGGTGACACCATCTGAACTTAATTACTACAGGCCGATTGCCCTCACATCTCATGTGATGAAGGTGCTGGAGAGGCTGGCACTGACTTACCCTGGACCGCAGGAGAGATTTTCATTGGGCCCTCTACAGTTTGCCCACCAACCGCATGTGGGAGTGGACGATGCCATCGTCTACCTGTTGCAGGAGCTCACTCCCACCTGGATGATGCTGGTACCATTGTGAGAATCACATTTTTTTGATTTCTCTAGGTCCTTCAATATAATGCAGACACTTCTTCTGAGCAAGAAGCTGCGAAGAATGGGCATAGACAAACCCACTATCTCCTGGATTATGGGTTACCTGACAAATAGACCCCCAGATGGTACTCTGTCTAAGATGGGTGGTGAGTGTCAGGTATGACGTTGTGGCCATATCTGAATCATGACTGAAGGATGTTTGTAGTTGGGAGTTGAATGTCCAAGTTTACACATTGTATCAAAGGAATAGTAAGGTAGACAGAGTGTGTGGCCTGCTGGTAACGAATGGTAACAAATCATTAGAAAGATGTTACAGAGGATCAGAAGATGTTGAATCCTTGTGAGTTGAGTTAAGAAACTGCAACGGTAAAAGGACCCTAATGGCAGTTATATACAGGCCTCCAAGGAGTAGCTGAGATGTGGACTACAGAATACAATGGGAATTAGAAAAGGTGTGTCAAAAGGGCAATGTCATGATAGTCATCGGAGATTTTTAACATGCGAGTAGATTGGAAAATCAGTTGGTAATAGATCTCAAGAGAGTGAATTTGTTGAATGTCTACAAGATGGCTTTTTAGAGCAGCTTGTCATTGAGCTTAATGGGGGATTAGCTATACTAGACTGGGTGTTATGTAATGAACCAGAGGCAATTAGGGAGCTGCAGGTAAAGGAGCCCTTAGGAGGCAGTGATCACAAAATGATTGAGTTCAACTTGAAATTTGATAAAGAGAAAGTGAAGACTGATGTAGCAGTATTTCAGTGGAGTAAAGGAAATTACAGTGGTATGACAGAAGAGTTGGCCAAAGTAGATCGGAAGGAGATGTTGGCAGAGATGATAGCAGAGCAGCAATGGTGGGAGTTTCTGGGAAAGATGAGGAAAGCACAGGATAGATGTATTTCAGAAACAAAGAAATACTCAAATGGCAAAATAATGCAACAGTGGTTGACAAGGGAAGTCAAAGCTAATGTAAAAGCAAAAGAGAGGGCATATAACAAAGCAAAAATTAGCAGGAAGATAGATGATTGGGAAGCTTTTAAAAACCTACAGAAAGCAACTATAAGATTCATTTGGAGGGAAAAAATGAAATATGAAAGCAAGATTGCAAACAATATCAAGACGGATAGAAAAAGATCTTTCAAGTATACAGAAATAAAAGAGAGATGACAGTAGATATAGGACCGCTAGAAAATGAGGCCAGAGAAATAATAATGGGGACAAGGAGATGGCAGATGAACTAAATGAGTATTTTGCATCAGTCTTCACTGTGGAAGATGTGTCAGGTGTTGAAGGGTGTGAGGAAAAAGAAGTTACTATTACAAGGGGGAAGGTGCTCAAAAAGCTGAAAGACCTAAAGGTACTTAAGTCACCCAGAGCAGATGAACTGCACCCTAGGGTACTGAAAGAGGTAGCAGTAGAGATTGGAGGCATTAGTAACAATCTTTCAAGATGACTCTGGCCTGGTGCCAGAGGACTTGAAAATTGCAAACATTACTCCACTCTTTAAGAAAGGAGGAAGGCAGCAAAAAGGAAATTATTGGCTGGTTAGCCTGACCTCAGTGGTTGGAAAGATGTTGGAGTTAATTGTTAAGGATGAGGTTATGGAGTACTTGATGACACAAGATAAGATAGGACAAAGTCATCATGGTTTCCTTAAGGGAAAATTTTGCCTGACAAACCTGCTGGAATTCTTTGACGAGATCACAAGTAGGATAGATAAAGGGGATGCAATAGATGTTGTATATTTAGACATTCAGAAGGCCTTTGACAAGGTGCCACACAAGAGGCCGCTTACCAAGTTAAGAGCCCATTGTATTACAGGGAAGTTACTAGCATGGTTACAGCATTGGCTGATGGGTAGGAGGTAACGAATGGGAATAAAAGAACTCTTTTCTGGTTGGCTGCCAGTGATAGGGGTCAATATTGGGACCGCTTCTCTTTATACTGTATATCAATGATTTAGATGATGGAATAGATGGCTTTGTTGCCAGAGTTGCAGATGATATGGATTGGTGGAGGGGCAGGTAAAGTTGTGGAAACAGGAAGGCTGCAGAAGGACTTAAGTCAGATTTGGAGAATGGGTAAGCCAGTGGTAAATGGAATACAATGTTGGAAAATGAATGGCCATACACTTTGGCAATAGAAATAAATGTGCAGACTATTTTCTGCATGGAGGAGAAAATCCAAAAATCTGAGTTGCAAAGGTACTTTGGAGTCCTTGTGCAGAACACCCTCAAGATTAAAATGCAGGTTGAGTCAGTGGTAAGAAAGCGAAACACAATGTTAGCAGTCATTTTAAGAGCTCTAGCATATAAGGGCAGGGATGTGATGCTGAGACTTTATAACGCACTCGTGAGTCCTCACTTTAAGTACTGAGAACAATTTTGGCTCTTTATCTAAGAAAATATGTGCTGGCATTGGAGAGGGTTCACAGGAGGTTCAGAAGGATGATTCCGGTAATAAAAGGGTTATCAAAATTAATGGTAAAACCTCAGAGACAGCATTAGACAAGCAGCACAAGAGATGATTCCCAAACAACAGAAAAAAAAGCTAAAAAGAAATGGATGACAGAAGTTCTGAATCTTATGGAACAAAGAAGAAAATGTAAGGAAAACTAAGAAACCTACCGTATTCTTGTATGCACAGATAACAAGGAAGCAAAAGGAAAGTGGCTTAAGGACAAATATGAGTTAATAGAACAATTGCAGAAGACCAACAACACCAAACGTATGCATGACGAGATCAAAGTGATTACAAATCAGAAGAAAAGCGGGGCAACAACAGGATGTATATAAGCAAAAGACGCATCTACAATTATGGAAAAAGGAAGAATAATGCAAAGATGGTCAGAATACATCAAAGACCTATACGATGACAAAGACTGAGAGGACAACTTTGATATTTGCAACAACAACAAGGGCCCAGCAATACTGAAAGAAGAAGTGGAACATGCTATGAAGAAAATGCAAAAGGGGAAATCATCAGGACCAGATAACATTCCGGTTGAACTGTATGAAGTGCTAGAAGATATTGGTGTAGAGAAATTAACAATCTTATTGAATAGAATATACAACAGTGGCAAAAATCTTTTAAAGGCAGTATTCATTGCACTGACAAAGAAACCAGGTGCAACAGAGTGTGGACAACACAGAACAATTAGTTTAATGAGCCACCTCACAAAAATTCTACTTAGAATCATCATACTCAGAATAAGAAACAAAATTAAAGCAGAGATCAGTGATTGTCGAAGGCAAGGGAACATCAGACGCCACTTATATTCTCAGGAATATTATCGAAAGGTCAATAGAAATACAACAAGACCTATACTTCTGTTTCATTGACTACACAAAACCCTTTGACACAGTGAAACACCAAGTCATCATGAAAATGCTTAAAGATATTAATATCAACAGAAAAGATCTAAGAATAATCAGGAATCTCTACTAGCAACAAAAGTGCAGCCAGACAACGATAGACAATGAGATTAGTGAATATCAGCTAATAAAGCGAGGAGTCAGACAGGGTTGTGTTCTATCACCAGAACTGTTTTCCCTGTGTAGTGAAAACATCATGAGAACCATACAAGAACTACCTGGAATAAGTATAGGAGGATACAATATCAACAACTTCCGCTATGCGGATGATACAGTACTGATAGCAAACAGTGAAGTAAGTTTACAGAAACTAGTAGCTACCATCAACACAGAGAGCGAAAGACTGGGCCTAACCTTAAACAAAAAGAAAACTGACGTAATGGTAATATCAAAGAAACCTGGTATCCCAAACTGTAGGATCGTATTGAGAAATGAAATCCTGAAACAAGTTCACAACTTCAAGGACCTTGGATCATGGGTAACATCTGATGGCAAATGCAAAACAGACATAAAAGCAAGAATAGTAATGGCAAGAACACCATTTACAGAAATGAGAAACATCCTAACGAACAAGAAAATAGCAATTGACATCCACCTTAGAATTCTCAGCTGCTACATTCTTCCTACATTGATGCATGGCTGTGAGTCATGGACCATCACAAATGCAATGGTGAAAAAAATCAATGCAGCAGAGATGTGGTTCCTCAGAAGGATACTATGTATATCATATATGCACAGGATAACCAACGAAGAAGTTCTACAGAGAATGAAAAAAAAACGTACATTACTTTAAAAAAATCAGAAAACAGCAATCCAAATTCCTTGGACACATCATGCGAAGAGAGACATTAGAACATTTAGTTTCAACTGGAAGGCTGGAAGGAAAAAGAAGCAGAGGCAGACAGAGAATGAAAATGAGAGATGGATTAACATCATGGTTAGAAACAGGGGAGGCAACAACTATAATTCGGAGAGTCAGGGACCGTGATGAATGGAGATACATGATCACCCACACCAAACAGCAAGGAACCTGAACACACACACACACACACACACACACACACAAATATATGAAGCATTTGATGGCGCTCTGGGCTTTTTGAGAAAATCCAAAAATCATAGATGCAAGGGGACTTTGGAGTCTTTGTGTAGGATACCTTAAAGATTAACTTGCAGGTTGAGTTGGTGGCGAGGAAGGAAAATACATTCTTAGCATTCATTTCAACAGAACTAGAATATAAGAGGAAGGATGCAATGCTGAGGATTGATGAGGCTTTTGTGAGCAGTTTTGGACTCCATATCTAAGAAAAAATGTGCTGGCATTGGAGAGGGTCCTGACGAGGTTCATGAGAACGATTCTGGGAATGAAGGGGTTAACATATGAGAAGCATTTGATGGCTCTGGCTGGACTTGCTGGTGGTTAGAAGAATGTGGGGGATCTCACTGAAATTTATTGAATATTGAAAGGCCTAAATAGAATGGATGTGGTGAGGATGCTTTCTATAGTGGGTGAGTCTAGGACCAGATGGCATAGGCTCAGAATAAAAGGACATCCATTTAGAACAGTGATGAGGAGTAATTTTTTTTAAGCAGAAGATAGTAAATCTATGGAATTCATTGCCACAGGTGGCTGTAGAGGCCAAGTCATTGGCTATATTTAAAGCAGAGGCTGATAGGTTATTCATTAGTCAGAGCATCAAAGGTAACAGGAGAAGGCAAGAGAATGGTGTGGATGGATAATAAATCAGCTATGATGGAATGGTGGAACAGACTTTGTGGGCCAAATGGCCTATTACTGCTCCTATGTCGTATGGTCTTAATTATTAAGCTTCTTGATCTCATTCTTCTGCCTTCTACTCATTAAAGGGAGACCTCCAGATGACACCTGCGAGAAGTACATCCATTGCAGCTGCTAACAGACCATGTTACAGAACTGGAGCAGGAGCTGAATGAACTCTGAACCATTCAGCGGGCTGAGTGGTTTACTGTAGGCGATACAGGGAGGTAGTTATGCCTAAGGTGCAGGATATACTGTAGATAAACGGGATAGGCAGCTAGTGCAGGGTACCCCGTGACCGTTCCTCTCAATAACAGACGTACCACTTTGTATACTGTTCGGGGAGGTGAGGGTGGAAATGACTTAGCAGAAGAAAACCACAGTGGTCAGATCTCTGGCACTAACTGTGATTATGTGGCTGAGAAGAGAAGAGGGAGAAGAGGCCATCTGTAGTGATAGAAGATTCAATGACTAGTTGAATAGACAGGGCGTTCTGTGGATGAGAATGAGATTCCCGGATGATATGCTGCATTCAAAGTGCCTGGGCCAGGGACATCTCAGATCAAGTCCATAGCATTCTTAAGGAGGAGGGTGAGCAGCCAGAGGTTGTGGTCCACATTGGAAACAATGACAAAGGTAGGAAGGGTGACGAGGTCCTGCAACATGAGTTCAGGGAGTTAGGTGCTAAGTTAAAGGACAAGACAGCAAGGATTGTGATCTCAGGTTTTCTATCCATAACTATATGTTAGTGAGGCCAGATACAGGAAGATAATACATGGCTAAGGAGATGGTGCAGGAGGGAGAGCCTCAGATTTTTGGATCATTTCCAGGGAAGGTGCGGAATGTGGGATCTGTCCAGACAGGATTGTTTTCACCTGAACTGGAGAAGGACTAATATCCTTGGAGGAAGATTTGCTAGTGCTACAGCTTGTGAGGGTGGGGTTAAACTAGAGTTGCAGGGGGATGGGAACCAGTATGCCTATGCAAGTAGTGGAATGATTGTGGGGAAAGATGTTGTTGAGCTTACATACAAAGACAGGAATTGAAAGTTTGAGCATGGTGGGAATAATATTCTAGGTTGTGTCATTTTCAATGCAAGGAGTATTTTAGGAAAGGTAAATAAGCTTAGAGCATGGGTCAGCAAGAGGAATTATAACATTATAACCATTAGGAAGACTTAGTTGCAGGAGGGGTAGCAGTGGCAGGACCAGCAGTTCAATGTTCTGGGATTCTGCTGTTTTAGACAAGATACAGCAGGATGGATTAAAGGGGGAAGAGTGGCATTACTTGTAACGGAAAACATCACAGTAGTGCTCAGACAAGACAGATTGAAGAACTTGTCCACTGAGACTATATAGGTGGAACTGAAGAATATGAAAGAGATGACCATGTGAATAGAATTATATTGTGGACCACCGTTCATCAGTGGGATTTAGAGGAGCAAATTTGTAGAGAGATTGCAAACTGTTGCAAGCAACATAAAGTTGGTATAGTAGGTGATTTTAACTTTCCACATATTGACTGGGACTCCCATACTGTAAAAGCGCTGGATGGGATGGTTTGTGAAACGTATTCAGGAAAGTTTCCTTAATCTGTACATAGAAGTCCCAACGAGAGAGAGTGTGATACTAGATCTCCTATTTTGGAATGAGATGGGCAGGTGACAGAGATTTTAGGTAGGGGAACACTTTGGATCTAGTGATCATAATTCTATTTCAAGACAATTATGGAGAAGGCTTTCAGACTGAGATTCTGAATTGGTGAAAAGCCGATTTTGATGGTATCAGAAAGGAACTGGCAAGTGTGGATTTGGTCAGTTTTTTTCCCCCCTGGCAAAGGTGTGCGTGGTAAGTGGGAGGCCTTCAAAAGTGAAATTTTGAGAGTACAGAATTTATATGTCCCTGTCAGAATGAAGGGCAAGGCTAAATTTTTTAGGGAACCTTAGTTTTCAAGAGATATTTAAATATCTCAAGTTACCTTTAACTTGAAGTGACTTTCTCTCAACCTGGTAGAATTCTAGGTACAAATTGAGCACGAACACCTGGGCTCCATAAACAATATATTCAACATTAACTGAATCAGTTGCAAAAAGATGAAGCTAAAGTTAAAGTCACAGAGCTCTTGAGCTCACCAGTTCTACGGCCAAAGCTGGAGGAACTCAGCAGGTCAGGCAGCATCCGTGGAAATGAGCAGTCAACGTTTCAGGCCCAAAACGTTGACTGCTCATTTCCACGGGTGCTGCCCGACCTGCTGAGTTCCTCCAGCTTGTTTGTACGTGTTGCTTTGACCCCAGCATCTGCAGTGTACTTTGTGTTTACTATGGCCAGTCTTCTTGCTCATCTACAGTTTTACATTTATCAGTATAAGGATCATATCCTTCTCTGTATTGTCTATTTAAATATTTGTCTTACTGTTCCTTAAATGTAGCTATCATATATGATTCCATGACCTCCTCTGTCAGCATATTCCAGGTATCAACCCTCCCCTCGGTGTGAAAGAACTTACCTCTCAAATCCATTTTAAAACTCTGTCCTCTCCCTTTAAACTTATGTATTATTGTTTGTGATACCCATCATGTTTAGAATGGCTTGGATAAATGAGCTAAGGGGTAGATATGTGAATGATCTATTCAGGTAATACTCAGTGGAGTATTATTCCAATTAGAGAGAAGTATTCCATAAAAAGTTGAAGCACATTAAAGACCTGGAGGAGGAAGCTAAATGTAACATATTATGTTTGCCAATAATACAAAATTAGGTGGGCAGATCCAGTTGTGATGAGAACATTTGGAATCCACAACAAGATGTAATTAAATCGAGTAAGTGGGTGAAATCCTGACAAACAGAATTTAATGTAGGCAACTGTGAAGTCATGCAAATTAAGAGGAATCTACAACTTGACTTTTAGCTTTATATTTATACATTTTTGTAAATGGAGAATATTTTTAGATGAATAGAGCAGAGTGATCTGAATATTCCGCATGAATTGTAAAAAACTAGCAAGCAAGTGGCAGTGAATGTAAAGAGCATACTGGTCTTTATTACAAGAGGAGACACTGAAGAGTGCAGTCGCTGGTACCTGGAACAACACACAAAAAACTGGAGAAACTCGGCAGTCAGGCTGCATCTATGAAGGGAAAGGGACATTTATATTTCAGATATCGACACTCAAAACTGAAAGATAAAGGGAATAGTGCCTGGGGAGAGGTGAGTGGACCAAGTACTTATGGAGAAAGTGCAAAGTTCCTTGTGGAAAGGTGAGGAGAGGAGAAGCTATGGTTGGTGGTGGGATTTTGCTGTAGCTGGCTGGAGGATGCTGGATGCAAAGACTGGTGGGATGTTAGGTGAGGGCTAGAACTTTATTCCTGCTCTGTCAATGAATGTGGGGTAAGGGCAGTAGTGTGAGAACTCTATCCACCCTCTCCATCTGTTCATTATCCACATTCTCTTAGCAACGGTTCCACTCCCATGGTCTTCCATTTGCCCTCCTCACCTCACTCTCGTTATTTTGAGCACCACCTTATCAGATTGCACCACCTTCAGCCTTCTGTCAGTTCCACCTATCATCTACCAGCTTCTGATGCTATATCCACTCTCCCCTCCACCATTTACCTATCATCCCTCTTCTCCCCCATCCAACCTCACCAGGAAATATCACCTGTCAGCTCTTGCTTCACCCCTTCCTTCCATCGTTTCAAACTGGCTACCTCCCCTCTATCTTACAGCCCAGATGAAGGGTCTCTACCCAAAACATTAATTGTCCATTGCCCTCCATAGATGTCACGGGACTCACTGTGTCCCTCCAGTTTTTTTGTGTGTTCACAAGAGGGTTCGAGCTTAGAATTAGGTAAAAATTATCACAATTATTTATGGTATTGGTCAGACCACTCCTGAAGTACTGTGCATAATTCTGGTCTCACTACTTACGATAAAAAAGAGCATTGGAGGCAGCTTTAAGCTTAATTCAGGATGAGAGAGTAGTTCTATTACAAGCATTTACAAAACGCTTCTCAGAGGTGGTGGTGAATCTCTGATTCTGTACTTCACACTGTTGTGGAAGCTAGATTATTGGACTTACTCTGAGAGGTGGTAAATAGGCTTTCAAAGATCAAAGGACTATGAAGAATAAGTATAGAAGAAGAGATTAGGCTTGGGGAAGATCAGCCAAACTCATATTAAATGCTTGAGAAGGCTTGTAGAGCTGAGCCTTCTCTTCATTCTTCTATTAATGAATGTCCACCGATTCCCTAAGACAGTAGGAGATATACATGTTGTGATTAAGAAAACATACATTTGCTTTCACCAGGCAAGGCATAGATAATCATGAGCTAGGGAATCCAAGTTTCATTGGGGTCTTGCATTTTAGAAACATAGAAAACCTACAGCACGATACAGGCCCTTTGGCCCAAAAAGCTGTGCCAAGCATGTACTTACTTTAGAAATTACCTCGGGTTACCCATAGCCCTCTATTTTTCTGAGCTCCATATACCTGTCCAAGAGTCTCTTAAAAGACCCTATCGTATCTGCCTCCAGCACTGTCACTGGCAGACCATTCCATGCGCTCACCACTCTCTGCGTAAAAAACTTACCCCTGACATCTCCTCTGTGCCTACTTCCAAGCACCCTAAAACTGTGCCCTCATGTGCTAGCCATTTCAACCTTGGGAAAAAGCTTCTGACTATCCACATGATCAATTCCTCTCATCACCTTATACACCTCTATCAGGTCAGCTCTCATCCTCCATCGCTCCAAGGAAAAATGGCTGAGTTCACAACCTATTCTCATAAGGCAAGCTCCCCAATCCAGGCAACATCCTTGTAAATGCCCTCTGCACACTTTCTATGGAGATTTTATCACGAAAGCTTTGAAATCATCCTTGAATCTTTTCACCTTCCAATAACCCCCTCCCTATGACTGTGTTAGTTTCACTGGTCTGGTGTCATACATGGAAACAATATAGCCTGCTTAATAGAGCTGAATGAGCATAATCGGGCCTCACTTTCAAGTTATTGGCTTGAGATAAAATCTTAACTTGTTTCTAGTCTTTCCTGTGGATTTTATAGAGACAATGTTGTTGGTATCTTTCCATTGCTATGAGGTACCTGCTACAAATAGTCCAAGTCTCAGAAGCTGATCAGAGTGCAGAGATCATTGCTGTTTACAGATTATAAATTTAATGGCAATATAATGCTTCGATTTTCCTTAATAATCTGAAGACCATGTTGGCGTCTTGATGATAGGAAATTTCATCATTAATGTCTGTTATTGACAAAAGCTCAGGATGAGAGACAAAAAATGTTTTCTAGAATCTCATCATGTTCTTTAATGGTCAGATTACAGTATCATACAGCAGGTATGGATTGATAAAAGACCTTTGCTTTGCTGACATTGATTGTAAGGCCCATTTACTTGCATACTTTCATAAACAAATCAATTATGACTTGGAGCTTAGCCTCTGAGTGTATTATTTATATAGTCCATGATTACCGAAGTTGATGTGGCCTCAGTTCCACACAGTAGGAAACATAGCTAATTTCCCATTGATCCTGCCAATCAGCTTCACTCTTGCAAGAATGGTGCAGCACTGCTGTGAAACAGATACTTTAAAAAAGGCAAAGCAATGACATGGTTTAGTTGACATCAGCTTATTTCTTTTGTGGACTCCTTGGTTAAGATCATGAAGCAAGTAAAAGCTACAGGCAAATTTCTGTGAGCAAATAGGTTGTTTGACATAAGTTCCTGGAGTAAACCAATTTTGTGAGGTCAATAAAGGTAGACCTCTTGGACTACATGCAGTTAGGTTCATGTCCACTGTGCTTCTAGGTCTGGGGTTCACAACCTGGGGTCCACAAGCCCCTCAGCTTATGGTAAGGGTGCATGGCTTTAAAAAGGATGGGAACCCCTGCTGGACGGACAGAATCAACTTTGTAGCTTGGTGAGTATTTTTCTGGCCACGGGAAGGAGATGGTTAAGGAGAAACTGGCAATGATTTTTCTCCTGTGGCAAACAGCATGGAGACCTCTCTGTTGTTACCTCAGTTAGATTCATCTCCTTTCTTAAAGAGAGTCATGATTACAACATCTTTGATGTTCCCTAATGTATCAACTTTCCTGATGTGATGAGGTTGTGGATACTGGATTAAAGATCTCCCAAGTGCATAGTTATAGATTATACAGAACAGAAACAGGCCCTTCTGCCGACCATACACATGCTGCCTATTGTAGCGATCTACTCTCATCCTAATTTCACAAGTTTAAGAGCTTCAGCAATGAAAAGGTCTTTCCAAAATCTTGATATTTTTTAACATAAACATCTTATTGTAAAGGCCTTTATATTAAGGTCTTAGATATCTTGTCAGTTGGGAGTAGTGCAAGACAAGAGTGAGAAGGTTGCTGTAGAATGGAGTTACCAGCCATTCTTATGCCAGGGACCGCAGGTTGTGAACACCCTCAAAGACAGAGTCACAGTTAAGGAAGTCTGCAAAATGTCTTTCCAAGGCATTGACTGCATCTCAGTCATTGACAAATTACCACTGTTTCAGCCTCCCATAAGTATTTACTCCCTTTAATATGGCACACCAAATCATCACTCTTGCAGCCAGAAACAAGAGAACATCTGCAAATGCTGGAAATCCAAGCAACACACACAAACTGCTGGGGGAATTCAGCAGGCCAGGCAGCATCTATGGAAAACAGCACAGTCGACATTTTGGGTTGAGACCCTTCAGCAGGACTCGTGCAGCCATCTGGTTTTAGAAGACACTTAATCAGGTAAATAAAGATCTATTTTTGGAGACCTGTGTGCATTCAAAGTGTTTCAACCGATTGTATTAAAAATACACCCGTATCTGGAAGGTCCAACTGCCGGTGAGTCAGTATCCTGGCAAAACCTACACTAGGAAGAGAAAAGAACACTCCAAGCAACTCCACGAAAAGATTATTGAAAAGCACATGTCAGGAGATGGAGACAAGAAAATTTCCAAGTCACTGATTATCACTTGGAGTACAGTTAAGTCAATCATCAAGAAATGGAAAGAAAATGGCTCAGCTATAAATTTGCCTAGAGCAGGCTGTCTTCAAAAACTGAGTGACCGTGCAAGAAGGGGTCTAGCGAGAGAAGCCATCAAGAAACCTATGACAGCTTCAGTGGCTGATGTGGGAGAGACTGCACACACAACAACTGTTGCCCAGGTACTTCTCCAGTCGTAGCTTTATGGGAAAGTGGCAAAGAGAAAGCCACTGATGAAAAACACTCACATGATATCTCAGCTAGAATTTGCCAGAAGGTATGTGGGAGACTCTGAAGTCAACTGGAAGAAGCTCAACCAAAATTGAGCTTTCTGGCCATCAGACTAAACAGTACACCAGACATCATCAAAAACACAGCGTCCCTACCCTGAAGCATGCTGGTGGCTGCATCATGCTGTGGGGATGCTTCACTGCAACAGGCCCAGGAAGGCTTGTGAAGGTAGAGGATAAAAATGAATAAAGCAAAATACTGGGAAATCCTGGAGGAAAACCTAATTCAGTCTGCAAGTGAACTGCAACTTCAGAGAAGGTTTATTTTTCAGCAAGACAATAACCCCAAGCATAAAGCAAAAGCTACATAGGAATAGCTTAAATCAACAAAGTTAATGCCCTAGAGTGCCCAAGTCAGGGACCAGGCTCAATCCAATTGAGAATTTGCAGCTGAACTTGAAAAGGGTTGTTCATTCACGATCCCCATGCAATCTGACAGAGCTTGAGCAGTTTTATAAAGCAGAATGGGGAAAAATTGCAGTGTCCAGATGTGGAAAGCTGATAGCGACCACTCCACACAGATTCAAGGCTGTAATTGCTGCCAAAGGTGCATCTACTAAATGCTGACTTGCAGAAGAGGAGTAATTATGCAATCAGTTATTTTGTGTTTAATAACTGTAATAAATTTAGGCCAATTTGTACAATTTGTTTTCACTTTAACACGAAAGAGTCTTTCTGTTGATTAGTCTCAAAAAAGCCAAATTAAATCTTCTGTGATTCAATATTATAAATTAATAGAACATGAAAACTTCCAAGGGAAGTGATTACTTTTTATAGGCACTGTATACAGACAGCCACTGTATTCAGTAGGAGTTCTGGTCCATAAGAACCGTCCATAAACAGGATTTTTCTGTTAAGTTAGAAGTAAACACTTTAAATGAGGGTTGATTAATATGAGAATTTATTTATTGTTTTCTTCTATGATGTTACAATGATACTGAATCAAGAAGTCCCATATTTGGTGGTTGGTTTCGTTAGTTTTAAAGTATCAAATGTTGGTACATATTTGGAAAAGTATTTTACAAATGTCAGTGGAAGAGATTCTCTTTTCAGTATTCAAAGCAAATTTCTTTAGTAGTTTCAATGTGAACTGCAGCCTTCATTTTTGAAAGACAATGCTGGCTGTCTGACTGGTGGTCTGTACCTACCAGCTGTGCGATGAAAAAAGCACAACAAATGGTTGAAGAAGTTTGGTATGGGCCCCCAAATCCTAAGAACCTTCTACAGGGGCACAATTGAGAGCATCCTGACTGGCTGCATCACTGCCTGGTATGGGAACTGTACTTCCCTCAATCACAGGACTCTGCAGAGAGTGGTACGGACAGCCCAGTGCATCTGTAGATGTGATCTTCCCACTATTAAGGACACTTACTATGACAGGTGTGTAAAATGGGCCCAAAGGATCATTGGAGACCCGAGTCACCCCAACCACAAACTGTTCCAGCTGCTACCATCTGGGAAGCGGTACCGCAGCATGAAAGCCAGGACCACCAGGCTCCAGAACAGCTTCTTCCACCAGGCCATTAGACTGATTAATTCACGCTGATACAAATGTATTCCTTTGTTATATTGACTGTCCTGTTGTAGATACTATTTATTACAAATTACTAAAAAAATTGCACATTGCACATTTAGACGGAGATGTAACTCAAGGATTTTTACTCCTCATGTATGTGAAGGATGTAAGTAATAAAATAAATTCAATTCAATTTAATCAGGGAGGTTACAGGTAAACCTATACACAAATGGGTGGCATGGTATCCCAGTGGATAGCATATGGCTTTACAGTGCCAGCAGTAAGATCAAGACTTGATTTTTGCCCCTGATGGTAAGGAGTTTGTATGTCCTCCTCATGACCATGTGCGGGCTTCTTTTCAGTGCTCCAGTTTCATTCCACATTCCAAAGATGTATGGTTAAGGTTAGTAAGTTTTGGACATGCTATTTTGGCACCAGAAGCATGACGAAACTTGTGGACTGTACAGCACAATCCTCACTGATTTGATTCAGCATAAACAATGCATTTCACAGTATGTTTCACTGTACATGTGACAAATAAAGCTAATCTCAGAAGACTAACTAACTAATAAATGAACTAACTAGCTGCTACCCTTATTCTGTACCTCTCAAGGATGCTTCCACTTCAATAATTAACTTTCCAATTTAGAAAAATTCTTTAAAAGCTTATAGGAGAATTTGTGTAAAGTTGAAAGTCATGTCTTCTATAACCTGGGAAGACCCTGCACACAAAATTAAAGGCAAGGCTGAAATAACATAAACAGTCGTCTTTTATAACTGAAGGACAATTAAGCATCAATACACTAAACATGCTGCATAAAAACATTTCTGTATTGCCTTAAATGAAATGAAATTTGGAGGCAAAGTATAATGTACTGTCTGTATTATACTGTACATAACGTATTTGTTTAATGCTTTTGATGGGAGATGAATTGCAAGATCACATGCATTGAAGTTGGCTTATGTCAGAAAGATAGTGTCATTGCACATTGGTGACGTCTGTGGACTGCCGGAATTTGTACCAGTTTTCTTCTTAAATATACTCCTTCTGAACTACGTTTGCTACAATTTGCAGCAAGTAAATTTCCTCTTAACAATGGCCTACAAGATTTCGATGGTTAAATACAGACCAGTTAAGCACGGCACTTTATGGGTGAACAGCAAGGCCAAGGGTGAAAACACGGCAGGAAAAACAGGATTTAAACCAGACTGAATGGCAGAGGAATGAGGCCCCCTCTGCCTACCACCTTGTTAGCAAATATACAATAACTTAAAAATAAAGTTAATGATCTCCGGGCAAGGCTGCTGTATCAAAGGTATATTTTGCCCCGTTAACTATCAAATGTAAGATCTTTCGAAAATATCTGAATTGATAAGGGGGGCAAGAATGGGGAAAAAGAATGGAGATGAAAAAAGCATCACTGCAGAGCCTGTGGATGAGAGGAGTGCAGCGAGCGGCTCTCCTACCTGAATGCGTGGTGGCGAAGCTGACGCTGGGCCTCGTTCAGGCAAAGCGGCAAATATGATAAAAATTCTGGAAGAGATACGGGAGTTCCAAAAAGATATAAAACAGCACCTAAACGATATCAAGTCAGAGCTTGCCAATGTCAATCAAAAAATAGCAGTGGCAGAGACACGAATTGAGAAAGTGGAAGATCCCATGCAAAACGTGGGACAGATACTAAGTAAGCTGATAAAAATATTAAAACGACAAGAAAGTAAACTACTTGACCTGAAGGAAAGACCACGGCAGAAAAATATCAGGATATACAATGTTCCCAAAGGAGCGGAGGGTTTGTCTATGACAGAGTTTGTATGAAAGTTGCTGCGGGACACACTAGAGATTCCTTCGACTATGGAGCTTGAAGTTGAGAGGGCGCACCATGCGCTCGCCCCGTGGCCTACTGGAGAGAGAGAAGATAAGCCACGCTCAATAGTAATTAGATTTCTTCCATACAATACGAAGGTGAAGATTCTACTGTTACGTACCCCGTAACTGGGTCACTTACCAGCAAAGATAGAGAGGTCCGTTGAAGTCTGATGGTACTATTTTAAACAGTATTTATTGATAAAAATACACAAAATTAAGATCAATGCAAACATACAGATAATATACATCGTCAATACTAAATCTAAAAGCACGGGTATAATGATAATCAATAAGAAATAGCTCTATCATTGTCTAGGGGATAATGTATTGTCCAATGGAAATATATAAGTCACTCAAGCTCATTCAAGCTGCAGCTTTTTGGTTGGAGAGAAAGACGGAGGTTTAATTTGCCCATTCCTTTTATGATGTCAATCCTTCGAGAGTCGTTGGGGCTGATTTCCCCTTTTGTGGTTAGCTAAAGCCGTGCTTCCGTGGTAAAGGCCCACCAATTCCGAGGCAAATGGAAAAGGACGCACATGGGCTTTTCCACCGGCTTTCGCTATTACACTGTTACAGGAGTACTAGCATTTCTTCTGGTGCGTCTGAGGGGCTGTTCCCACAGACCCTCTTTTATCCCCACTCACGGGGTCTCAGATGTCAATCAGGTTGGGATGATGCAATCCCTCCACCAACCACCCCCCCCCCCCCCGGTTCATTGCCTGGGGGGCTTCGATGAATCGTACAGTATTCAATACACAATTCCATCTCCAAGAGACAATAGCTGTTATCAATGGTTCCGCCTTTCGGAGGCCAGGAGACATTCCAAACTCTTTGTGGATTCTGCATGTCTTTCTCTCATTTCCTGGGTCTCCTGACCTGACTTAATAGTGATCTTGCGATTCTCAAAAAGGAGAGGGCCACGGACATAACACTACGAAGGGCCTGGGGTAAGAAGAGGGTGTTTTTAGATAGATAGATAGATAGATAGATACTTTATTCATTCCCAAGGGGAAATTCAACATTTTTCCAGTGTCCCATATACTTATTGTAGCAAAACTAATTACATAAGTATTTAACTCAATATAAATATGATATGCATCTAAAATCACCCTCCCAAAAAGCATTAATAAATAGCTTTTAAAAAGTTCTTAAATAGTTACTAAAGTGCATTGAGTGGTAACTTAAGCTCAGTCCTAACCCCGGCACTTTAACATGTCTTGCCTCTGGTGGTTGAATTGTAGAGCTGAATGGCGTTGGGGAGTAATGATCTCTTCATCCTGTCTGAGGAGCATTGCATTGACAGCAACCTGCTGCTGAAGCTGCTTCTCTGTCTCTGGATGGTGCTGTGCAGAGGATGTTCAGGGTTTTCCATGATTGACCGTAGCCTACTCAGCGCCCTCCGCTCTGCCACCGATGTCATACTCTCCAGTTCTGCGCCCACGACAGAGCCCGCCTTCCTTACCAGCTTATTAAGACAGTAAGTTTACAGCTTTTTGGACAGTAAGTTAATATATTTTGATCAAGATTACCCCCCAACGGTCCTGCAGAAACGTAAAGAACACTCTGAAGTAAAGCGAATATTAAAGCAAGGAATGATTAGATTCCAAACCCCGTACCCTGCTAAACTGCAAGTGTTTTATGAAGATGGGTTGCGACAGTATCAGACAGTGGAAGAGGCGACTACAGACATGAAGGCCAGAGGGTTACCTGTCAGCGTGATCAAACCGAGGGAAAGCCTGGCAGAGCAGCTATCCCGCTCTGCTAGGGAACTAGTGAGAGAATCGAGAAAGCAGGGGACAGGAGGAGGGTGAGAGAAATATATCTGGAAGAGACCGGGAGTTTTCCAAAGACAGCCCTCACCCAGTCCAGAACAACCATAAGGTTTGGCTAACTTTAAAAGTGTTGAGAAGCTAAACGGAAGCAAAAATAGAGGGTGATATACCTATCTCAAGAAATACTTATTATAATGTGGATTTTATATTACTCAATTATTCTTTTTCATTCATTCATTCACTCCTTTTTCCCCACTTAAATGAGAATATATATATATGGGAGGACTACACAGGGAAATCTTTTCAGTGTAATGGATATAGATTTGTTCACTTACTTTTATGGATACTGCAATGCGAGCCCTCAACTCAGAGGTAGGAGAGGCTATCCCCCACAGTTAGACATTTCCTCTAGCTCAACACAGGGACATCTACAAGAGACCTCAGCCTTGGAATCACACCTTTGTTGCCTTAATTTTATTATTCGTGTTTTTTGATTTTTATTTGTTCAGGGATTAGATCGATTAAGTTTTATTCTGCGAATTGCAATTATATATTGACAGATAAATGCACATGGCTAAGGACAAAGTAAAATTTATTTCTTTTAATGTCAATGGGCTATTAAATCCAATCAAGCCTAGTAGAATTCTATCCAAAATGAAAAAAGAACAAGCCCATGTAGTATATTTACAGGAAACTCACTTAACTGACAATGAGCATGGAGAACTAAAGAGAATGGGCTTCACTAATTTGTTTTCTCCTCATATAAATCAGGACATAGGAGAGGAGTTGCTATTCTCATCTCAAACAAGCTAAATTTTGAAAAAGTATTCAAAATGGGAGATAAGGAGGGCAAATATATTCTGGTAAAGGGGAATAGAGATGGAAATTCAATTACTCTATTGAATATATATGCACCCCCAGGAAGTGATATTAGTTTCTTTTGGAAAATTACTGATATTATGGTAATGGAAACAGAAGGTCTCCTGATATGTGGGGGAGACTTAAATTTACAATTACAACCAAAGTTAGACTCTTCCAATAGAAAAACCTATGAAACAAAATCTTTACATAAGAAAGTTAATACACTTTTTGAGGATGTTGGTCTAATTGATATATGGAGGGACCTTTTCCCCAACAGAAGGGATTACACTCATTATGCTGCTCCCCCCTATTCTGTATATACAAGAATAGACTATTTCATAACATTTGGAAAAGACAATAACAAAATAAACACCTGTGGAATTGGGACAATAGATGTCAGAGACCATGCACCTATATATTTATCTGTTGATTTTGACCTACAACCAAAGAATACTATTTGGAAACTAAATTCAAGCCTGCTCAATGATCCCCACTTTAAGGAACAAAGTAAAAAAGAAATTGGTCTTTACTTAGAATTCAACAATAATGGAGAGGTTTCACCTCCTATTTTATGGGATACTCTGAAGGCGGTCTTAAGAGGGAAAATTATAGCGATATCCTCATATAATAAAAAAAAAGAAACAAAACATTAGAGGAATAACAAAATAGGTTGAAGGAACTAGAAAAAAAAGAATAAATTGAATTTGGCACAGGATACATTAGAGGAAATTAAAGAAATTAGGAATGAAATTAATAGTTTGGCTACACAAGAAATCAGGAAAAATTTTAATGTTTCTGAAACAGAGACATTATGAAAGTGGATCTAAGTCTATGAAAATACTGGCGTGGAAACTGAAAAAAAGATAGCAGAAAATACAATTCATAGAATTAGGAATCCAAGAACAAAAATGATAAAAAAAAATAAGCTAAGTGAAATTCAAGAAGCTTTTGAAGTGTTTTATCAAATTCTATGTTCCAAAGTTCCAGGGGGAAGCATAACCCAAATTGATACCTTCCTGAATTCTCTGGAGTTACCCACTTTAAGCAAAGAACAAAATAGAAGGATGACTGCTGACATAACTGAAGTTCAACTAAAAGCTGCAATTATTAGGTTTAAGTTAACCAAGTCACCAGGATCAGATGAGTATATGGCAGAGTGGTACAAAGAATTTAAAAATGAGTTAATTCCTGTCTTACTCCCCACACTGAACTGGGCTCTAAAAAAGGCATAAATGCCACCCAGTTGGAAGGAAGTAATAACCTCAGCTATACCGAAAGAAGGCAAGGATAAAACAGAATGTGGGTCATTTAGACCAATGTCCATTATTAATGTAGGTTATAGATTATTTACCTCCATCATGGCCAAACGATTAGAACAGTTTCTACTGATACATAGCGATCAGACAGGTTTTATACAACAACGCCAAACACAAGACAATATACAAAGGACACTTCACATTATGGATCATATACAAAAATTAAAATCGAAGCAATAGTGATAAGCGTGGACGCTGAAAAGGCATTTGATTTGGCTAATTGGAATTTTCTTTACAGAGTTTTACATAGATTTGGCTTCCAAGACACAATTATTAAAACTATACAGAAACTATATGACAACCCTACCGCTAGGTTTAAAATCAATGGATATTTATCAAAGAGTCTTACTCTAGAAAGGGACACAAGACAGGGTTGTGCATGGTCAGCACTACTCTTCGTATTATATCTGGAACCATTAGCTCAATACATTAGATAAAATGAAGATATCAGGGGAATTACTATTAAAGGGAGAGCGCATAAATTGGCTTGTTACGAGGATGACATTTTGATCTATCTAGGGCAACCAACATACTCTTTACCTAAATTGATGCAATCCTTTGAACAATATGGTCTTGTATCAGGATACAAGATCAACATAGATAAAACACAATTACTTTCATATTACTGTAGCCCACCAAGAGAAATTGAAAGTCGATACCCCTGGGCATGGCAAACAGAGTCTTTCAGATAGTTGGGCATCATTATGCCAAAAGATTTGGCAAAATTATTAGAATGCAAATATCAGCCTATATGAAAAAAAAATAAGGAAGATATAACAAGATGGAATCTAATTCCTTTTCTCAGTCTCAGTTCAAGGACTGAATCTATAAAATGAATATACTGCCAGACTATTATATCTCTTTCAGACCCTACCAATAGAGATTAATCAAAATCAATTCACTGAATGGAACAAAATGTTATCTAGATATATTTGGCAAGGTAAAAGGCCTAGAGGTCATCTCAAAACTTTGCAATTAGTCAAGGAAAAGGGGGGAATGGGGCCTAACTTCTCTTAGAGATTATTATTTTGCAGCACAGTTGAGAGCTGTGATATGCTGGTGCAACCCATCATATGACGCTCAATGGAGAAACATTGAGGAGCGGGTACTTCCCATCCCCATACAGGCAATTTTGGCTGATACCAACCTACAAAGGTACATAAATACTATTGATAACCCATGGGTGAAATGGACTCTTAAAATATGGAAAGCTATTATAAAAGAATATAAACTAGAGGGAGATACTGCAATTCTTAAATGGTGTGCATATGACTCAGATTTTACACCGAATAAACTGGATGCTAGATTTAAGGACTGCAGAGCTAAAGGAATAAATAAAAACACAAAACGTTGGCAGAACTCAGCAGACCAGACAGCATCTGTGGGAGGAGGTAGTGACGACGTTTCGGGCCGAAACCCTTCATCAGGAGTGAAGTAACATGGGAAGGTCGAGGGGGGATAAAAAGTGGGGAGAGGGATAAAGTAGAGAGATGGGAAGTGATAGGCTGGAGGGGAAGGTGGAGAATTATGGGAAATAAAAGAGAAAGAAAGGTAGGGCTGGGGGGAGATTATAGTGGGGGGGGGAAGAGAGAGGAAGAGAACCAGACTAAAATAATTGATAGGGATGGGAGTGGGGGGGGGCAGGGGTATCAACAGAGGTCTGTGAGTTGAATGTTCATGCCGGCAGGTAGGAGGCTACCTAGGCGGGAGATAAGGTATTGCTCCATCGACCTGCGTGTGGCCTCATCTTGACAGTAGAGGAGGCCATGGACAGACATGTCGGAGTGGGAGTGGTCTGTGGAATTGAAGTGTATGGCCACAGGGAGATCCCGCCACTGCTGGAGGACTGAGCGTCGGTGTTCGGCGAAACGGTCTCCCAGTCTGCAGTGGGTCTCCCCAATGTATAAATGGCCACGTCGGGAGCACTGGATACAGTACATCACCCCAGTTGACTCGCAGGTGAAGTGGTGCCTCACCTGAAAGGACTGTTTGGGGCCTAGGATGGTGGTGAAGGAAGAAGTGTGAGGGCAGGTGTAGCACTTCTTCCGTTTGCAGGGATAAGTTCCTGGAGGGAGGTCGGTGGGGAGGGATTGGGGGGGATGAATGGACAAGGGAGTCGCGTAGGGAGCGATCCCTGCAGAAAGCCGAGAGTGGGGGGGAGGGGAAGATGTGTCTGGTGGTGGGATCCTGTAGGAGGTGGCAGAAGTTACGGAGGATTATACGTTGGATCTGTGGGCTGGTAGGGTGATAGGTGAGGACCAGGGGGACTCTATCCCTGGTGGGCTGGCAGGGGGATGGGGTGAGGGCAGAGGTGCATGATATACAGGAGATGCGATGGAGGGCAGAGTTGATAGTGGACGAAGGGAAGCCCCTTTCTTTAAAAAAGGAAGACATCTCCTTTGTCTTAGAATGAAAGGCCTCATCCTGAGAGCAGATGCGGCGGAGGCAGAGGAATTGAGAGAAAGGGATAGCATTTTTGCAGGAGACAGGGTGGGAGGAGGAATAGTCTAGGAAGCTAAAGGAATAACAGTTCTTTGCAATATAATGAAAGAGGGAACACTGTTCAGTTTTGAAATGCTTAAAGAGGAACACATTAGAAAAACAAGACTTTTATCAGTATTTGCAGATGCCACAATATGTTAATGAGTCGGTTAAAAATGTAACCAAGGCAAGTACGTTTGATAGAGCTATTTAGAGAAATACCCTTAGAAAGTAAGACCATATATTTTGGGTATATACCTTGAGAATGGTTGAAAAAAGATAAATACTTAATGAATATACTGTTGGTGGCTGGTAAAAAGACTCTTACTAGGAAATGGTTATCACAGGAGAGCCCAACCTTAAATGCAAGAATGGAAATTACAATGGACATTTACAAAATGGAGAAGATAACAGCATCTGTTAATCATAAGTTGCAACAATTAGATTCACACTGGGAAAAATGGTTTAACTACATAACACCTCATAGGCTTGATTTTACTCTCACAAATTAATGAACATGTTGTTAAAAAAAGATCAGTCCCTACTTGTACATAGTTTTCTCCTTTCACTTGTTCTTTCATTCCTCTCTTTTCTATAAGTGTATTCCTCAGATAAATATTATGTGGAGATTTGTGGCATATACGATTATATGATACATATGTACAATATCTGAAATACATCTTATGGAAATGTTTGTTTGATGATGAATCAATCAAAAATAAATTACAAAAAAAATTAAATGTAGACTCGGGAGTTCTCATCCATGATCCTGAACGCAGCTCACGTACCTCCAGCAGCTCCATATAACTGCACAATGCTGTCTGTAAACAAGAAACGGCCCACCCCTACGCATTTCAAATTATAGTTGGCAACTTTAACTAGGCCTGTTTGACGAAGGCCCTGCCCAAATATCACCAGCACATAACCCATTGTACGAGAGGTCCCAACACACTAGAGCATTGCTGAACTATGATATCATTCCATTCTGCAAGTTGGATCATTTGGCTGTATTCCTACTACCTGCATTCAGACACAGCCTAAAGAGCAAGGCTCCAGAGATCAAGACAACCAAGAGAACAGGGTCATTATAGACTTTGGTAAGACAGCTGTGGATGTGTTTGACCTCACAAAATCATTCAGGGCTTTCCCCAAACAGAAGCCCTAGATGAACAATGAAATCCAGAGCAGATCAGAGGCATTTAAGTCTGGAATGCTACAAGAAGTGCAAGTATGATCTCCAGAAAACCATCTCTCAAGCAATGTGGAGACTCTGGACGAGACCGGAATCAACAAGGAATGCTCAATAGTTGTAGTAGGGTTTGAATGACATAATCTTCTATAAAGCTAATCCTGGTAACACAGGGGACAGTAGAGCTGCACTTCCAGATGAGCTCAATGCCTTCTATGTTTGCTTTGTTCACCAGAACAGGGAAGAACCATCGCACACCCCCCATCTCCCGATGATCCTTTCATCTCAGTACTTGCAGATGATGTGCGGGCTGCCTTCAAGAGAGTGAATCCAAAAAAGCATTCAGTCCAGACAGAGTACCTGGCCAAGTACTGAAGATCTGTGCTAACCAGCTGGCTGGGGTATTCACAAATATCTTCAACCTCTCGCTCCAGCAGTGTGTGGTACCCACCTGCTTCAAGTAGGCTTCAATCATACCGGTGCCCAAGAACAGCATGGTAACCTGCCTCATTGACTATCACCCAGTGGCACTTACATCCACAGTGATGAAGTGTTTTCAGAGGCTGGTGTTGAAGCATATCACACCAATTCATCTACTGACACAACAGTTCTACAGCAGATGCTAACTCTTTGGCTCTTCACACAACCTGGGAACATCTGGACAGCTTTATAAGACACTGGTGAAGCCTCATGTTGAGTATTGTGAACAGTTTTGGGCTCCTTATCTAAAACAAGATGTGCTGACATTGGAGCGGGTTCCCAGGAGGTTCACAGAGATGAATCTGGGAATGAAAGAGTGATCATATGAAGAACATTTGAAGGCTCTGGGCATGTATTTGCTGGAATTTAGAAGGATGAGGAGAGATCTCATTGGAACCTTTCAAATGTTAAAAGGCCTAGACAGAGTAGATGTGGAAAGGATGTTTCCCATGATGGGGAGTCAAGGACAAGAGGGAACAGCCTCAGGGTAGAGGGGCATCCATTTAAAACAGAGATGCAAAGAAATTTCTTTAGCCAGAGGGTGCAGAATTTGTAGAATTTGCTACCACTGACCAGGTTGTTGGTGTATTTAAGATGAAGATTGATAGATTCTTGATTGTCTACAGCATCAAAAGTTACAAGGAGAAGATCAGGGAATGGGGCTGAGGAACAGAAAAAAAAGGATCAGCCAAGATTGAATTGTGGAGCAGACTCGATTGGACTGAGTAGTCTAATTCTGCTCCGACGTTGTATGGTCTTATAACTTGTATTTTCATGACTGGATCTTACTATTGGCATTCACCATCTTTATCCCTTATTTGCCCCAACTTACCTTCTCTTATTTTGCAAAGTCATACATTCTGATTACGTGGTCATTGAGCCAAGCACTGACAAGACCTTAATCAATTAGGTTGCAATTGGATTCTCAGAGCAAGTCCCACTACAAAACTTTTCTGGGAGCCTTTGACACCCAACTCTGCTCTTTGTTGAAACTGGGAAGGTGCTTCAGAATATTCCTGGCATACAAAATAGCAAAAACAACCAAAAATGAGAAAAAAAAAACTGCTGATTCCACACAGAAGTTTAATATCTACCACACTTCCAAAGTGGAGCAGCAACATTTCCAAAAAAAAAACAATATCTTGACCATTGTTTTTAAGAATTGAATATCTTTTATCAACTTCTAAAAACAAATTATTCACATCCATGTTTCACTTCAAGTTCAAGCAATATGCCAGTGGTTCAATATTCAACTTTCTCCAGAGCTACTTTAACCTTCCAAGTATGAAAAACTTCTGAATATGGTATCACAAGTCATATATTTATACAGAAAAAAAATCATGTTTTTGAAAATGATATACTTCAGCTTTCATTTTGCTATTTTCTTGGAAATCCTCTTTCTTTGTTTTGTATTAAGAATAACAAACCTACAGAGCACCGAGTGTGATAATGAAAACTTATCATACAATAAGTAATATTTTAAATGTGACTCAACTCTGATAAGAAAGTTAATGGACGAATCAGTTTCTAAGACCTTGAGAATACAAAAGATACCTAGATCAATTTAAAGTAAACAATTTTTGTGAAAGCAGAAAGCTTATTTTAATAAAGAAATTGAACTAACTGAATAGAAATTGGGAATACCTACAGATGAAATTCCTTTCTTTCTTTTTAAATCTTTTTATTAATTTTAAACAAACATAAATGAAACATGAATACAGAGAGTTTGAAAGTACATAATTAATAGGTTAAATATACATTCAGATAGATGATAATCTATATATAATAACCTCCCAAACTCATAGTAATTATGAAAAAAGGGAGTAAATAAGAAAAAAAAACAAAAAAGAAAAGAAAAAAAACCTAACCAACATGGGCCATTGCATTATGTCAAATATACACAGTAGCGTCAATAACTCCGACCTCCATCCAAATAATTAAGGATAATAGAAGCAGGGTTTAGGAAAAGTCAGTTTAACTGATATGAAAATGTTGGATAAATGGTCTCCAAGTCAATGAAGCTACTTCAGAATGACATCTGTCACAGGTTGGATTAACATAAGAGTAAAGTTGAGCAAGTTTATCCTTTGACATATGAGCTCTATGTACAACCTTAAATTGTAGTAGGGCATGTTTAGCACAAATAGAAGAGGAATTGACTAATTGTAAAAATTTTCTCCCACTGCTCAGTGGGTATAAGACAATGAAGTTCTTTTTCCCATTCCTTCTTAATTTTTTCTGATTAAATTTCTAAGTAGGGAAACATAATAAATAGCTGCATCACAAAAGCCTTGTGATGGAGATAGACACACAGATTTTATAAACGAAATTCAAGAGAACAGCGGTCACAAATGATTACATGCACTATTATCCAACACTAAGAAGCAATATAGGGTAGAGGCAATTATTTATTTAATTTCACATTTATCCCATGCTTGCTATCTACAAATACTCTTTGTTAAAAGTGGCATATACTTACTGAGTGAATTGAGTAGTATTTTAAAGCAAATGAAATAGCCAATGATAATCAAGTACCAGTCTTGCTGATTGCATTGAGTAGAACAGCATACAGTTTGTTTAGAAGTTCGATTGTTCCAACCAAACCAGCTGAAATGAACTTTGTTGATATTGTGAAAGTAATGCAGGAACATTTAAAACCAAAACCATTGTTGATTGCAGAACAGTGGTTTCATAAGCAGTATCAAAAACAGAGGGAGTCCATTTTAGTGTACTGAATTGAAGAGATTGTTTAATTTGGAGAACATTATATGTAAGCATTCAAAAACTATTCCTAACTGAAGCATAATTTGCATTTAAAAGAGCAGTTGAAATTGCTGTATCAATGGAAACAGCAGACAGGAATGAAAGTGAGTGTGAACGTAATTGCAACACTTGAACAGAAACCGGCCTGGCCAAACAAATTGTGTTACTATTACAGTAGGAGCTCACATACACCAGACCAATGCAGATTTAAAGGTGAAACTTGCAAAAAATGCCACAAAGTGGAACACATACATAGACCATGTCAGGCAAACAAATATAACTGGACCACATAAGGAAGAGAAAAAGATAAAAAATAAAGTTGCAGTTTCAAAAAGAGAACTCATCAGCATGCTGTTTAAGAAAAATCTGATATTGATGAGAGTGACTCAGGAGTGAGTAGCATTGAGATTTACAATGTGAAAACTAATAATAGACAAGCGGCCGGAAGTGAACGGCAAGTTCATTAAAATGGAATGGAACACTGGCTGTGCTGTTTCAGTCATTTCACAAAATGAGTTTGAACATCATTTCAAAGATACTAAAGATATCTGCAGATATCCAAGAACATATACTGGAGAAAAGATAATTCCTGTGGGAATGACATTCGTAACAGTGAAATACAACATCCAACAAGCCACACTGGGCTTGTTTGTATTTGGTAAAAGCAGGAGGGCCAGCATTGTGGGAACATGAGTGGCTGAGACAACTGCAACTTGAGTGGAGGTCCATTCAAAATTTGCCACATCCCCTGTAATAGAATAAGTTAAACATGAATTAAGGAAGGTACTGGATGATGCCACAGCAGTGTTGAAGGGTGGCATTGGAAAACTCAAACATATCAAGGGTAATGTTAAATGAAAATGGCACACCCAAGCTTTACAAAGCTCATCCTTATTTCATCCATGGTAAAGTAACCAGTGAGCTACATCCCATAGAGGCTGAAGGAATTCTTTCCAAGCAACAGAACATCAGTCCTGATGAAGAGTCTCTGCCCAAAACATTGACTGCTTACTGTTTTCCATAGACACTGCCTGGCCTGCTGAGTCCCTCCAGCACTTTATGTGTGTTGCTTAGAGTTCAAGAATCTGCAGATTTTCTCATATTTGAACTCTTTCCAAGGTTGTGTGGAGCCTATGGGCAGCGTCAGTGGTCCCTGCAGCCAAGAAGAATGGGTCTGTCAGGATCTGTGGTGCTTTTAAGGTCACCATCAACCTAGTACTGAGACCAACACCATCTGTCCAGGATAGAAGATATTTTTACAAACCTTTGTTTAAGAAAACAAAGTGGATTAAGCTGAGGCATACCTACATGTGGAGATGGAAGAAGAGTCCGAAGTTTTTCTCACCATCAACACTCTCAAAGGGCTTTATCACTATAACAGGCTAATTTCTGGATAAGCATCTGCACCTGCACTCTGGCAGAAAGCTATGGACCAGGTTTTGCAAGGCTGTCCAGGCACTCAGCATAACCTAGATGGCATCATTGCTACCAGTAAGGATGACAAGGAACATCTCCAAAATCTCAAGACAGTGTTAAAAAGATTAGAAAATTATGAGTTCAGAGCCTGATGCAACATGTAAGTTCTAGCAGTGGTGCAGACCAAAGAACATGTCATGATTGCGGTCATTTTTAGAATTTGTCAGTTATTATAACAGGTTCTTGCTACAGTTCTGCAGTGCTCCACTCCTTGAACCCATTACTACAGAGCTGGAAGAAATGGCAGTGGACAGAGTGAAGTACCTTTTTTAAAAAAGTAAAGGAAATGGTAATGTCAGACATTATACTCATACATTATGATTCACATTGTTCAGTGAAGCTTGTTTGTGACACCTTATGGTGTAGTGCAGTAATGTCATATGTTATTAGCTTTGTAAGTGAATGCCTCATAGCCTTTGAATTGCATTTCTTATCACTGCAGAGAAAAATTATGCTCAGTTTGACAAAGAGGCCCTGAGTCTGGTTGGGGTGTAAAACATTTCAAACAGTACTTGTATGTGAGAGAGATTACCCTCATTAATGATCATCAACCACTGGTTTCCATTTTCAATCCACATAAGAGTGTTTCATTAACAGCAGCAGCATGAGTTCAGAGATGGGTTCTGTTTATTGGAGGACACAACTATAAGATAAAATTCAAGAGGATAACCAATAATGGAAATACTGATGGACTGTCCTATTTACCCTTGGAAAAGGAAATACCTGAAAAATTTACAAAAGAGGACACTCCTCTTGACATATTCTCCCTCATGCAAATCGAAAGTTTCCCTATTAAGGCAAAGATGAGCTAAATGGAAACGAGAAAAGATCCTGCACTCTCAGGTCTGTCTACATGGTAACCCAAAATGGCTGAAATGTACAGAAGTACCAGCAACTCCATTTTTACCAGCACGAAAATGAGCTTGCCCTTAATGGAGGTTACCTTATGTGGCATTAAAAATTGTAGTACTATATAAGCTGAGAGCTGAAGTGTTGGAAGAGTTACATGCCAGTCATATAGGCATGGTCAAAATAAAAGCATTGGCTCAAAGTTTTGTCTGGTGGCTTGGGAGAGGTCAGCAGATCAAACAGGCTGCCATGCACTGTTACAGATGCCAACACATGCAGAAGCCGACAAGGGCAGCGAATGGCCTACAGTGCCATGGCAGGGGATTCACGTAGATTTTATTGGACCATTCATGGGCACAAATTTCTTGGTAGTTGTGGATGCAGCTATACAGTGGCCGGACATGTTTCCAATAGCCTCCAATACAGCCTCGCACACTGTTGATGTGTTGAGAAGCCTCTTCACCAGGACTGTTGTTCCAGGACACTTAGTCAGTGACAATGGACCACAGTTTGTCGAGGAACAGTTTCAGTCATTCCTGAAAATTCTTCTAAACCCCAGTGAGTATAGGTCTAAAACCATCAAACACTGCTCATACGTTCACCCTTTCATTCCCAGAATAATTGTGGTGAACGTCCCCTGGACTCTCTTGAATGCCAGCACATCTTTTCGTAGTTAATGAGCCCAAAACTGCTCACAATACTCCAAGTTTGGTATGACCAATGCCTTATAATGCCTCAGCATAATATCCTTGCTATTTTATTCTAGTCCTCTTGAAATGAATGCTAACATTGCATTTACCTTCCTTACCACTGACACAACCTGTAAGTCAACCTTTAGGGAAGGCTGCACAAGGACTCCCAAACCCCTTTGTGCCTCTGATTTTTGAATTTTCTACTTGTTTATAAAATCATCTGTGTCTTTATTCCTTCTACCAAAGTCCATGATCACTTCCCTACACTATATGCCAACTGTCACTTCTTTGCCCATTTTCCAATATGTTTAACTCCAACGAGAGACTACATGTTTCCTCATCCCTATCACCTATCTTGGTATCGTTCCCATACTTGGCTACAAAGCCATCAAACTCACTTATATAATTATCTGATATGCAAAGGCTGTAGTTCTGGCAAATTTGTATTTTGTATATTTCCTAATATAGAATGACATTGATTAACTGTATGGATAATCAAGGGTAACCAGAGGTATTTCCTAATCAGCAACTTGTGCTTAACTAATTCAATTGAACTTTTCAGGAAAAGGCAAAAGCTTAAATCTTAACTTGCAAATTACTTGAGATTGTTGAGACTTAGGAAGATCTGTAATTCTTTGAAAAAAGTTGAAGTTTTTCAGACTCTTTTCATATCAGCCTTCGTTATCATTTGGCAGTCTTTTCAGTTGAGAGGTCTTTGCCAACCAGTCCTCAGCGGGGGATCAGAGGTGGACCGGGTCAGAAACTTTCAATTCCTCAATATTATCATTTCAGAGGATCTGTCAAGGTCTCACACACAAGTGCCATTACAAAGAAAGCATGATAGCACCTCTACTTTCTAAGAAGTTTGCAATGATTTGGCATGTCATCTAAAACTGCAACAAATTTCTATAGATGTATGGTGGAGAGTATATTGACTGGTTGCATCGAGTATGGAACACCAGAGACCTTGTACAGAAAAGCTTACAAGAAGTAGTGGATATGGCCCAGTCCATCATGGGTAAAGCCCTCCTCACCACCGTGCACACCTACATGCAGCGCTGTCACAAGAAAGCAGCATCCATCATCAAGGAACCCATCCATCCAGGCCAAGCTCCTTTCTTGCTGCTGCAATCAAGAAGGACCACAACACCTGGTTCAGGAACAGTTATCACCCCTCAATCATCAGGCTCTTGAACCAGAGGTGATAACTTCACTCACCCCTTCACTGAACTGTTCCCTACCACAAGGGCTCTTCATCTCACATTCCCAATGTCTGTTTGTTTAAATATATATATGTGTGTGTGGGTGTGTGTGTGTGTATGTATGTGTATGTATATATATATATGTATGTATGTATGTGTATGTATCTATCTATCTATTTATTTATCTATCTATCTATCTATCTATCTATCTATCTATCTATTTATTTATTTATTTGTTGTTCTCTTGTATTTGCACAGTTCACATACCACAGTTCACAGTTCACAGACCACATTGTCAGTCATCTTCAGCAGTTAGAACTGCCTGATGAAAAAGGGACAAAGGCTCTCTTCTGCTTCCCTGGCCCCTGACAATCTTTGCACAGTACCTGACTGCCAATGCAACGAGCTAAACAGATAATGTGAGAAATTCGAATGTTCTTCAAAAGCAAGAATGCTTGGCTCCAGTCATCTTGGAGTGCCCCGCAATATGTGCCAAAAACATCATCGTCACTGCTGTGTGCTACATGCTACACAACCTGCCAAATGGAAGCAACAGCTGCTGCCAACCTGCAGACCCAGAGCCTAATGTCCATGATACAAACTTTGAAGAGCAGCAGGTGCCAAGAGCAGCAGGATGATGAATGTTAATGAGAATGTCCTTAGGGACAGCCTTGCTGAGCATCTATAGCTTCCTCTCCCATCTGCACAGAGAAGGCAGACTCTGTCTGCGTGGAATGTAATTGTCATCCCTAAAGCAAAACAAGTGACCTGTCTCCACATTCCAAAGGTCATTAACAACATAGAGCACCAATAATCAGGTGGAGGAACCCAGATGACACTTTTTAATTGTTCACATGCTGCTTTGTTGGTCCACCTTCAGAGGTTATAAGACATTAATTACTGATCTGGCTTACAGCAACTGTCTTCAGTGGTGTGCAGCTCACCCTGGCATATTTTCTGGGTAGATGAAATTGCTGCTACACTAAATGGAGATTTTTAGATCTAGAGAAGACAAATGTAATCACTTCTCATCAGACTTATGCCAGATAGTTGCAAGTCACCCCAACCTCCTGGCAAGCAGGATTTCCAGTATGGCATTTATTTTATTAATGAACTGCTCAGCTCTTCATCATTAAATCTAGATATTCTCTCTTACTCCCCCGCAGTCACACTCTCTGCTTCATAGCCTTTGTTGATCTTTGTATGACTTTCTCAGATTAGTGTGCAGCATATGTATGACTTCTGCATTTGGTTGAGTGTGATCCTGTTTTACTGCCTGCTTCTGAAAATAAATTACCTTAACTGATTCTAATTACAAATCTGTCACTGGCCAATTCCACAATTTTTTGCAACAGATTGGAATCAATGTTAGCACCGAACACAACAACAGCTAACCATGCCAAAAATAAGCAAAACCCAATCTCTGAATAATATTTTCATTTCCAATGATACTTCTCTTAATGTTATCACTATAAGTTACTAAAGACCGCGCAACAGACACAAGGACATTGAGGAACAGATATGCAAGCTGATTAGGGAAAGGTGCAAAAACAACAGTCATACGGTGGGTGACTTCAACTTATATTACTGCGAGGATTAAAAAGGGTAGAACTTATTAGGTTCATCAATAGAGTTACTTAAAACAGTATGTAGAGAGTTGAACTATTGGAAGGACCATACTGGACTTTGAATTGGGAAATAAGCGTGACTAGATGACTGACCTTTTAGTTGGGGAACATTTAGAAAACAGTTACCACAACTCCTTAAGTCTTAAGATAACTATGAATAAGGAAATGGGCCCTGTGAGAAAATATTAAATGCAAGAGGGCAATTTCCAGGAGTATTAGGTAGCAGCTAGGGAAGTTAATTGGGAAAAGCCATTTTTGGGTGTCTCCATCTGATAGATAAAACCTATTCAGAGACCAACTGCACAACATACAGGACTGCTATGTTCCCATATGAAGGAAGAACAAGGATGAAAGGTGATAGAACCTTGAATGACATGAGTGATTGTGAATTTCATCAAAAAAGGAAGCAGATGCAAGGTTTAGTCAGCTTAAATCGAAGAGAGCATTTGAGGAATATAAGCAAATCAGAAAAGAACTCAAGAAGAGAATTAGTAGAGCCAGGAGGGTGGCATGAAAGGTCCTTGGTAAGTGGGATTAAAGAGAATCCCAAGTTATTCTACCCATACATCAAAAGCAAAAGAATAACTAGGAGGAGGCTGATAACTCAAGGATAACTGAGGGAACAGAGGATGTGGGTGAGATTCTAACTGTATTTTTCATTGGCATTCACCAAGGAGAAGGATATACAGACTAGTAACACAAACACAAGAAAATCTGCAGATGTTGGATATCCAAAGCAACACACATAATATGCAGCAGAAATTTGGCAGACCAGGCACCATCTACAGAAAAGAATAAACCGTGAACATTTTGGGCCAAGACCATTCAAGATATCTGAGTCCTGATGAAGGGTCTCAGCCCAAAACAGCAACTGTCTAACCTTTTCTGTAGATGCTGCCTAGTCTGTTGAGTTCCTCCAACATATTGTGTGTGATGTAGGATAGTGGCATCAGTATGGAGCATGCTAATTAGCTGGGGTATTTTCAATTTCATTCAAGTTGAGCTGTCATTCAACTATTCGAGAATACTCATGAATACAGCCAAACAAGAGAGCATTACTCGGGTCAAGATGCAAAACACAGTACCAACAGCCACACACAGCACATATAAGATAGAAAGGTACAGCCGTTCAATAAGAGTCAAAACTCAAACCATCGAAAGCTGCTGAAATCTGCAGATGACCACAACAAAGCTTATATTCCACCGAGCAAACATCAGGTGGTGGTGGTGGGGGGGGGGGGGGGGTGCACCACTGAATCCAGTCTGGACCCCGCACCACACTGCCCCAGTAGAGCATACTGACTCCAATGCCTCTCCCTGGCAGCTGCAAACAGGCAAAATCGCGGCCTGAGGCCACGTCCTCCCTCACACATGCAAGAAAGCAACAGGGGGTTGAGTAGGGAGCAGGGACAGCACCAACTTTAGCCCAAATCCTCAATTACAATGTCCAAAAGGGACTTGCGATCACAAGAAAAGCTACCAAGAAGGTAACTTGCTATTAGACTGTGCCTCCTTCAACTCAGGCAGCAGGACGATGTTCTGCTCCATTTTCTCCGCCAGCAAGTGACTTGCTGATGGGGTAGGCCTGCAGTAGTTTAAGTTCTTAATATTCAGCTGGATCTTGTGATCATTTAAAAATATATTTAAACACGACAGTAGCACCTTTAGTTGACACCTTAGAAGCCGTTGTAACCAAACTCGCTGCCATCTTACCAGAAGCTGAATTTTGGGATAATGAAAGAGGTGGTACTGGGTTTCTTAAAGAGTGTTTAGGTGGAAGAATCCCCATGACGTGATGGGATACACCCTGGGTAACTGAGAGAGGTAAGAGATGAGATTGCTGGAGCCTTGACCAAGATCTTTGTGTCTTTTATTGCTACAGGTGAAGAACTGGAGGACTGGTGAGTGGCTAATATTGATTCTCTGTTAAAAGTGGAAATAATGATAATTCAGTGACAGGGAAGTTATTGGAGAGGAATCTTAGGGATAGGATTTATGAACATTTGGAAAACCATGGCCTAATTAGGTACAGTCAATATGGCTTTGTGTGGGTCAGATGTTGAAGGTGATTGATGAAGACAGTGGGTGTTATCTACTTGAATTTTTGTAAGACATTTAACAAGGACCCCATGGTGGGCTCATCCAGAAGATAAAGATGCATGGGATCCATAGTGACTTGGCCATTTGGATTCAGAAATGGCTTGCCAATAGAAAGAAGACAGATGGTGGCGGTCAATGGATCTTAGTGTGGCTGAAGATTCTTGACGAGTGGTGTTCTGCAGGGATCTGCACTGGAACCTCTGTTTGTGATATATATAAGTGACCTGGATAGTAATTTTTTACAGATCACACACAGATTGATAGCATTGATAGTATAGAAAATTGCCCGAGGATACAGCAGGATATAGGTTAGCTGCAGATATAGACAGAAAAAATGGCAGATGAAATTTAATGTGGCCAGTTAGATGCTACACCTGAAGAGATCAAGTGTAATGGGAAAGAACACAATTAATGACAGGACCTTTAACAACACTGATGTACAGAGGGATCTTGGGGATCCAACTCCTTAGCTCCCTGAGAGTGACTGAACAATTTGATAGGATGGTGAAAAAGGCAAATGGCATGCTTGTCTTTAGTGGTTGAATGACTTAGTTCAAGAGTCAGAAAGTTATGGTTAGGCAGCATCTAACATTTTGCATTCAATCCTGATCAAACTGGTCAAAGTTAATGCAGCTTTATTACAGCTCAGGATATTGACGTTTGGAGTTCAATTCCAGCACCGTCTATAAGGAGTCACGGTACGTTGCCCTCGTGGAACACTTGGGTTTTCTCTGGGTGCTCCAGTTTCCTCCACAGTCCAAAGATGTACCGGGTAGATTAATTGGTCATTGTAAATTGTTCTGGGAGTAGGTTAGGGTTAATTGGGGTTGTCAAGGGTTGCTGGGGCAGCATAGCTCATAGTCCGGAAGGGCCTTCTTCATGCTGTATCGCTAAATAAATAAATTTATTATCGGAAGGAAGTCAAGGCAGAAAGAGTGCAGAAGAGGTTTACCAAGATGCTGCCTGGATTAAAGCACGTGTGCTTTAAGGAGAGCTTGGTGAAATGTGTGATGCATTTTTCTACAGTGGTAGAAGCTAAGGGAAGGCTAGAGAGATGTTTGTAGCATTATAGATACAGTAGATAGCCAGTATTTTTTCTTCGGACTCAAAATGTCCAATACCAGATAGCATGCATTTAAAATGAGAGGGCACATGGTCAAAGGAAATGTGCAGGTCAAATTTTTGTACACAGAGAGTAGTGGGTGCATGGAATGTGTTGGCAGGGTTGGTGGTAGAGGCAGCACAATAGAAGCGTTTCAAGAGGCTCTTAGATAGTTTAATTAAGCATCATTACCTTAATTAGTTTAGCACTGCACTGTGCGCCAAAGAGATTGTTCCTGCGCTGCACTTCTATCTTCTATAACTGTGGGGGTCAAACTCTTAAAGCAGTTATTTAAGTTTACTGACTGGAAATTCATTAGCTTTATTTCTGGAGGGCTCAGCATTGCTCGGTGTACCCAGGTTGATGCAAGTCTATAAATTACAATTGCGATCTCAGTGAACTTCAACAAACAAGTGGAAGTTACTCACTCAACAATGGCATCTGAGCTTTAGCCTTAAAGGCAGCAGCATAGTTGTCAGAGAGTACGGAAAGAAAAGGGCAACTCCATACATTGAACTTTTGAACATTTTATTTCAGTGAACAGTTACCAGGATGGAAGTACTTTCCACTTGTGGAGAGGACCAAGAGTGTCTCAGGGCTACCCTTAGGAAAGAGTGGCAAGAAACCATGGAATGTAAACTAAATGGTACAACTCTAAAGAGGTACAAAATATAAAGACCTTGGGATACCCGTGTGTAATTCACGGAAAGTGACAAGACAGGTTCAGAAACTGGTTAAAAAAGCATTGGAAATCCTGGATTTTATAAATAATGGCACAGAGTCCAAGAGCAAGGACATTGACATAAGCCTTTGTAAAATACTTACCTGTCAGCACTGGAGTATTGTGTCTATTTCCGTCAGACACTTCATGAAATATGAAAATAATTTACTGAAGTTATCCCAAGGATGAGGATTTTAACCAGAAAGATGAACTGAAGAGTTAAAATATTCCCCGTGGAAGAAAGAAGAATGCAGGGAGATCTGATGAAGGTATTTAAAACTCTGAAGGGTGTAGACATAGTTACTATTCTCATTGGCACAAAATGTCTAGAAATGGGGAAGACTGAGGAAAGGTGACTGACAAACTAACCAATTATATGAGGAATAAATTTTCCACCCAGTAAATGGTCTGGAACACACTGAGAGGGTAGTTGTGGAGGAAAATTCGATTGCAGGGATCAGGTGAAGTATCTGAAAGGAGAGAATTTTAAGGCTATGGGAAGAGGACTGGGGATGGGACTAATTAGATTACTGTTGCATACAGAGAGTATATGCTCAGTGTGTCAAGTAACTTCAGTCCATTCTAGAACTACTCTGTGATTCTATGTAGGTTATAGCAAACTAGAAGAAGATGAACAAACTGCCTCCTACCCTTTCTCTTCTAAGCAACACCTCAGATACTGCCACCAATATCCACTGGTATTTGGAGCATGGCATTGAAATCACCATCCAGAAAGTTAGCATTTCTCCTTCTATGATGAGCTCTCTTCAAGACATTCTCCTTTTTCCATAACTGGGGCATTTAGAACATAGAACATAAACCAGTACAGCACAGGAACAGGCCCCTTGGTCCCCAGTGTTATGCCAAACCAATTAAATTAATAATCAAATATCCAACTAAACTAACCTCTTCTACATACACAATGCTCATACCCTTCTATTTTCCTCACATTCATGAGCCTTTCTAAACATCTCTTAAAAGTTCATAATGCATAAGTTCATAACCACCGCTCCAGACAGCATATTTGAGGCGCCCACCACTCTCCTCACATCTCCTTTGAAATTACCCCCTCTCACCTTAAATGCATGCCCTCTGGTATTAGACATTTTATCCCTGGGAAAAAGATACTCTCTGTCTGCTCTATCTATGCCTCATATATATCTTATAACCCCCCTCCTGATCACCCCTCAGCCTCCACCTCTCCAGAGAATACAATCCAAGTTTGTCTAACCTCTTGTTATAGCACATGCCCTATAATTCAGGCAGCAGCGATAATCCGGGTGAATTTGGAGTCAGATTAGAAGTTACAGATTAAAAGTGATGAAATTGATCAGTTCTCCATGAGTGCAGTAAGTATTACTGATGCTGTTGCTGATGTAGCTGTGAAACAGTTGAGATGTGTGTTGGAAGTAGAGCCAGGTACTGTGTATGCCCATGGTTACCTGCTTCATCTGCAGAAGCTGGAGGAATTGAAAGAGAAGATGTTGAATGCAAGCAGGTGTTAAGCATCTGTTAAGCAAATGTGAATTTTAATGGAGGGGCGCTAGTTGGGTCATTGCTCATAAAAGAAACTAAGCCCTTTCTGGTGTACTCTTTGACACTTGCTTTTCTGGATCTTTCAGTCTCCATCCCAGGAGACAGACTGTCCACTGACATCTTCTATTAACCCACTGACTCTTAACCCACTATTAACCCACTGACTCTTACACTAAGTTGACTATACGTCATCCACCCTCCCTGCTGCTTTTCTTAATTTTTCTATTTTCTGTTGCAGCTTTCCTCAAGATGAAGCTTTATGCTTTTGAATTTCTGAAAAATCACCTTAATTCAAAAACATGACTTTGATAGTGCCATGGTTGATATAGAGTACTCATGCAAATCTCTGCCATTTCCTCTATGTTGGTTAAACAAGCATGGACTTGGGGACTGTTTTGTAGACCACAGCATTCTATTTGCAACAGCCACCTTGAGCTTCAGTGGCATGTAATTTTAACTCTACCACCCACTCCCACATTATTCTATCCAAGGCCTTCTCCATTGCTGCAGAGAAACCCACACCCACTTGTCCTCCTCCCACACGTACTTACTCATTCACTTAGTTTTCTTCTTTTTCACTTCCAAACCCTCTGGTTCCATCAAGTTACTACCCCATCCCCATCTATCCCAATACCCCTCCTGCTGCTGTATACTGGAGATGTTTCCTCTTGCATCTCGGGTATGGTGCAGGTTCTTGACCCTAAATGTCGACTTACACCTTTTGCTGATTTGGAAAAGTCAGGTAAAGGCCGGAACGTGGCAGCAGGATCCAGGCTCAGGGTGTATCAGTACAACATGGCCCAGATGGATTGAAAAGGTGGTGCGCTGGGACTGGAGGTGAGAATCATGCCAGTTCTGCTTGCTGCTCCGCTGTGTGGTGAACTGAGGCTGATGGTGTGGGTGTCCTCCAGCTGCTCTATAGACTCACTTTCTGAAAGCTGTCTGCTTGCTTTTACAGTTTGGACAATCTCTCTCTCTCTCTCTCTCTCTGTCCATTGGGTGTTTGTTGGATTTATTTTAATGCACTCTTTTGGATTTCTTGTTTTGTGGCTACCTATAAGGAGATGAATCTTAAGTTTGTATAATGTATACATACAGTACTTTGATAATAAATATACATTGAACTTTGCCTCCACACAGAAAGCCTGACCTACTATCATCTGCAGGCTCATTTGTCTTTGTTCTTAAAAAGACATGAATGGCGTGGCCCAAAAATTTAAGAAGGCAAAGCATGTGTGGCAGAGTGTTTCATAATACAAAATGTGATCAAAATTCAAAACATCCATTCGCATTGCTTTGGGAAAGCTGGATACTGTAACTCCTGTCATGCAGAATAATATAACAAGACGAGGGATTATGTATTAAAGACATTTAAGACTATGTTTTTTTTAGATCTGTCATGAGCCACACTCAATCTCATAACTTTCCAAACTGAAGTCTTTCCCTCCTTTCTCTCTTCTGGCCATGGCATTGTACCTTTGTTCATTTAAAAGTGCTGTACCTGCATTTCAGAGAGTTAAGTCTACAGATTATCAGATCATCAGATTATGAAATTGCTAGTTCATGTAGACAGTTCAAAAGTTCATTACATAAAGGCAAATTACAGGAGGTAGACTGCAGTGATAGTAGTTCAGAAAATGTGTATTTATAGGTTTTGTAAGTTGCCAGCAAAACACTACCATGTTTCACCAATGTTCTCAGGCAGGTGGTAAGCAATGGTCTCTTCTAAAATGCAAATCCGTGGTACCTGTAAATAGCTGAAATTCTTTAACTTATTTAAACAGCTTGACAACTTAGAACAAGCGTATCATAACGTATTCTTGGAATGTTGTCTGCTTACAGCTCGAACATGATTTCATTGCCTTGCATCATAGAGCCATATGAGCAATTTAAGCTTATGAACAATACTTACATAAGTTATCAGAACCAAGATACCCTGACTGAATGGCACAAGGATAGCCCTCAGATATCATTTACGTGCCTTTAATGTTCAGTCTGACCCTGATATAAGGATGTAAAATGGTGGAAAAATAGGATAATTTACAGGTCATGCTAATCCTGACCTTGCAATTGCTACCTGTGCTAAGCACACCAAGAGTTTACAGTTACTCGGCTTCAAATACCAAGCCAACACAACTGTGACATTTCCACAATCCACAGTGGTGCACTGGCGGCAATGTGACAGCAAGCAGAGGCAACTTTGGCTCCATCGCATTGACCACACTGATGGACAACTGGCAACTTGAAGTGCCATCAGGCATTTTGCTGTTTTGAAATTTAGCTCATGATCAGAGATATTTAACATTTAACAATAAAATTTTATATAAATACAAGAAGTATATTGAAAAACACTTGAGTCTGCTATTAATTAATGAAGGTCAACAGCCACATATCTTGAGTGGCACAATGCCAGATGCAGCAGTTGCAGATGGCATAAAGCAGAAAAGTCAGGTACAGTGTATCCAGTCCCTTGGATGAGCAGAATGGCCTCACACTCTGTAATGATCTCAAGGGCAGACCGAGGGATCTCTCACCCATCAATCTGACTGAATGCTGCCACAACAACAACCTCTAGCTCAATGTTAGTATAACCAAAAAGCTGATGATTGACTGCAGGAGGAGGAAATCAGAGATCCATGAGATAGTCCTCATCAGGGGTGAAGAGCATCAGAAACTTTAAATTCTTCAGCATTATTATTTCAGAGGACCTGTCCTGGGTCCAGCACATAAGTGATATTCCAAAAAAAGCACAGCAACACCTCTACTTTCTTAGTAGTTTACAAAGATTCAGCACATCATCTAAAACTCTAACAAACTTTTAAGTTGCACAGTGGAAACTATACTGTCTGGTTGCATCAAAGCCTGGCATGGAAATACTAATTCCTTAAATAGAAAAGTCTATAAAATGTAGTGGATACAAACCAGTCCATCATGGGTAAAGCCCTCCTCTCCATTAAGCACACGTGTTGTAGGAAAGCAGCAGCGGTCATCAAGGACCCCACCATCCAGGCTCTGCACTCTTATCACCGCTGCTATCAGGAAGGAGGTACAGGAGCCATAAGACTCACACCACCAGGTTCAGGAACAGTTATTACCACTCATCCATCAGCCACTTGAACAGAGGGGATTACTTCACTCAACATCATTCACTCCAACACTGAACAGCTCCCACAACATATGGACTCACATCCACAAACTCTCCATTTCATGTTTTTGATATTTCTTGCTTTTTTACATTATTATTTTGTTTGCTTTTTTGTGTTTGACTTTTGCACTTTGGCTGTTCTGTCTGCCTTGTGTATGGTTTTTCATTGAGGTTATTGTATTTATTTGTATTTACTGTGAATTACTGCAATAAAATTAATCTTAGGGTAGTAAATGGTAACATATATGTACTTTGATAATAAATATACTTTGAACTTTGAGACATGCTTACATCTGACTTCCAGAGTATTTCCAACTTGCACATGGCAATGGGCAACCGCTAAAGCCCTGAATACATTGCCTTAATAACTGCAACTACTAGCAGTTCTCTTCTGACCAGTTGCTAGCTGTTAGCGAGGACCAAATATTACTTATCACCCTGCACTGATAACACCCAAGCATTTTTCTCAGTTTAGTCTGAAGTCTGAAGCCTGACAACATCATCGCTGCTCTCTGGAATTGGAGGGATGTTAATCATATGGGCTACTTTATTCTAGATGCTGTTGTCTTTTTCAAGCTGTTGGAGTGCACTAACCCAGGCAAGTGTTATGGATTTCATCAGGCTCATGACTTATATTGTATCTCATAGAGTGTTATGTTTTGTAATTCCAAAACATAAAAATGAATTAAAGGAAAAACATGGAGTAGGGAGATAACTTGGTGTACCTTTAGGTTCACTTTTACTTTTAGCAAGACATGCATGTATAACATGGTGGTATGATCACATATGCCATTCACATACTTGGTACATATAACCATAATGAATTATTTAAACAAAGGTTTCTTAATCAAACTGTATATTTAAATATTACTCAAATATTCCTGAAATACTAAATACACAACACTCCTCCTTGCTTAGCTATAAACTCCAACACAATAAAGAATGCATCGCAACATTTATGTGTATATAGTAGTTGTATATATGTTTATATATATAAAATATTTTTAAAATTGATTTATTGATATATAGTATACTATATAATACAACTACTATATAGATATCCACAGTATAGTACATTTTAAATTGTCCCTTTCAGATCTAAAAATTTAATTGCTGTGGAGGATTTCTTACTGTTGTGGGATAGCCTCTTTCCTGGCAAGGGAGATCACTCTGCTTGGCAGGTGGGACTTGTGGCTGTGAAACAATCTCAGGTTTTGGGGCCTCCTCCATGGTGGTTGTAGGTTAACTCAGGCACTGCAGGAATGGTTCTGACAGCTCTTGGATGTGTTGGCATCCCAAACAGTGTATGGCAATCTTCACTGGAATATGTGGATCACAATGTATGAATACAGTGTCTGCTGTCACCATTTCCTTCATTTTTTGGAAAGCCACATCACATTGCTTTGTCCATTGCTATCTCTTCCTGATTTGTAATAATGAGTTCAAAGGGTGGAGCACAGTAGCCAGCTTTGGCAGGAACCTGTTATACTAATTGACAAATCCTAAAAAGGACCACAGCTGTGACATATTATTTGGCTTTGTGGCATCAATAACTTCTAGAATTTCTTCAGCACACTTGTATGAAGCTTGTGCCTCAATACTCTGACCAAAGTAAACGATGCTTGGTTTAAAGAATTCACACTTGTTGCATCATCTTTTGAGCCTATCATCTTCTAATCTTTTTAACACTGTCTTGATATTTTGCTGATGTTCCTTATCATCCTTAACAGTAACAATGACATCATCCAGGTAACAAGGAGTGCCTGAACAGCCTTGCAGCACCAGGTCCATCACTTTCTGCCAGAGTGCAGGTGCAGATGTTGCTCCAAAGATATGCTTATTGTAGCAATAAAGCCCTTTGTGAGTATTTATGGTGAGAATCACTTTGGACTCTTCTTCCATCCACATCTGTAGTAGGCCTCAGCAAAGTCCACTTTACTGAAGTGTTTTCTTCAGTACTGAGTTGATGGTGACCTTAAAATTACCACAGATCTTGTCATCCTGAAACTCTGCTATGGCAGCATCTAGTGCCTTTCTTAATTTAATTTTAGTTGACTCTATTCCTGAGGATGTGACATGCAAATGGTGGATGGATCTCCCATCAAATTGCAGTTGTCTCAGCCACCCATGACCCACAATGCCAGCCCTGCTGTTTTTGCCACATACCAGCTCAATATGGATTATTGGTTGTGATGAATGTCATTCCAACAGGAGTTACCCTTTCCAATATTAGTTCTTAATTGGATATCTGCAAGCTACAGTTTGGTATCTTCGAAATGCTATTCAAACTTATTTGTGGAAGGGCGGAATCACCTGAGCCAGTGTGCAATTCCATTTTAATTAAGTTGCTGTTCATTTCTGGTGTAAGCTATATTGCTTGATCATTGTTAGTTATCACATTGTAAATCTAAAGACTACCATGGCCTATGTCATTTTCATTAGAATCACATTTTTCATCAACAGCATGGAGATTAGTGTTCTTTTTTGAAACTGCAGCTTGACATCTTATCTTTTTTCTCTCCCCTGTGCAAACCATTTATTTTTGTCTACCCAACATACTCTTTGTATATGTCCTACTTTGTGGCATTTTCTGCGAGTTTTGTCTTTAAACCTGCATTGGTCTGGTGTATGTGAGCCTCTGCCACAACTGTAACACAATTTGATTGGCCAAGTCAGTTTCAAAACATTACAATTCTGTACACGCTCACTTTCAGTCCTGACTGCAACTCAATTGAGTCTCTCTCTATTGTTTCCATTGATACAACTATTTCAACTGCTTTTTTAAATTTAAGTTGTGCTTCAGTTAGGAGTCACTTTTGAATGCCTTCTTGTAAGATTCTATAAACTAAACGATACTCAAAGCATCATTATGTCCATCACAAAACTCACAACGCTCAGACAACCTCTTCAATTCAGCCAATCACACTGGAATGGGCTCCCTTTCTTTCTGATTCTGATTATGGAACTAAAAGTGTTTTGCAATCACCAATGTTTTTGGTTCTAAATGTTCCTACATACTTTCGTGATGTCACCAAAGCTCATTTTAGCTGGTTTGGTTGGAGCAGTCAAACTTCCAAGTAAACTTTATGCCTTTAAACACAAAGCACTCAGCAAACATGGCATTCCCTTTTCATTGCCAATTTCATTTACATCAAAATACTGCTCAATTTGTTCAGTGCAAGTGAGCCAGTTATCGCTTCTGCAATCAAACGTGTCTATCTTTCTGATTAGTCAGCCATTTCTGCTATTTTTATTTATGATTATTATCATCCAGTACTCACTGTTTATGAACCCATGAATTCCTGCCTTTTTTCTACTCGACTGTCTTCTTTCTCTCCCTTCTAAAGAGACACATACTGTGCCATTTTCTTTTTAATTTGAACATCTCACTGCACTTTTTATAAAAACTTGAACGTCTTGCTGTACTTAAACAGGCAGATATTCATCGTGGAAATAATAACACAAGATGATGGCAGAACTCAGCAGGCCAGACAGCATCTATGGGAGGAGGTAGTGACGACGTTTCAGGCCGAAACCCTTCATCAGGAGTTTCGGCCCGAAACGGCGTCACTACCTTCTCCCATAGAGGCTGTCTGGCCTGCTGAGTTCTGCCTGCATTTCGTGTTTTTATTTATTTCCAGCATCTGCAGATTCACTCGTGTGCCTTTAGATATTCATCCTGGGTTCACTTAAAACGCTCTCGTCACCACTGTTACACCTTGTAACTCCAAAACATAAAAACCAATTAAAGGAAAAACATGGAGCCAAGAGATAACGTGTATGTTTAATTTCATTTTTACTTATAGAAAAACGCATGCACAGTGGCTTGCTTGATGGCTTTTGCTATACATGTAGATCGTACATATAACCAATATAAATTATTTAAACAAACAAAGAATGCTTAATCAAACAATATATTTACAATACTACTTAAATACTATTGAAATATTAAATATATAACAGAAAGGTCTTGGGGTGTCAAGTGATGAGTCACTCACCCAGCCTCTGTCCTAGTCTGTACTCACTGAATTTATGAGGCTGGTCCAGTTAAATTTGGGGTGAATAGTGACTCTCAGAATGCTGGTGATGGAGGAGAGTGTTTTGGGTGGGGAAGGGATGGAGTCCACATGAGAGAGTGAGGATGGCTTAGCAATGTTAGTGCTATTGAATATCAAGGGCAAATGGCTAGAGTCTCTCTTTGGAGGTGTTCTTTGCCTAGCCTTTTATGCATGAAAATTGTCAATTTCTTGCCGCATGCAGGTATGTACTGCAAACACGAGGAAGTCTGCAGATGCTGGAAATTCAAACAACACACACAAAATGCTGGTGGAACACAGCAGGCCAGGCAGCATCTATAAGGAGAAGCACTGTCGACGTTTTGGGCCGAGACCCTGTGTCAGGACTAACTGAAAGGAGAGCTACTAAGAGATCTTAAAGTAGTGGGGGGAGGGGGAAATGAGAAATGATAGGAGGTGGTGGGATGAAGCTAAGAGCTGGAAAGGTGATTGGCAAAAGTGATACAGAGCTGGAGAAGGGAAAGGATCATGGGACGGGAGGACTCAGGAGAAAGAAAGGGGGAGGGGGGAGCACCAGAGGGAGATGGAGAACAAGCAGGGTGATGGGCAGAGAGAGAGAGAGAAAAACCAAACAACTAAATACGTCAGGGATGGGGTAAAAAGGGGAGGAGGGGCATTAACGACAGTTAGAGAAGTCAATGTTCATGCCATCAGGTTGGAGGCTACCCAGCCGGTACATAAGGTGTTGTTCCTCCAACCTGAGTGTGGATTCATCTTGACAGTAGAGGACGCCATGGATAGACATATCAGAATGGGAATGGGACGTGGAATTAAAATATGTGGCTACTGGGAGATCCTGCTTTCTCTGGCAGACCGAGCGTAGGTATTCAGCAAAACAGTCTCCCAGTCTGCGTCAGGTCTCACCAATATATAAAAGGCCACACCGGGAGCACCGGACGCAGTATACCACACCAGCCGACTCACAGGTGAAGTGTCGCCTCACCTGGAAGGACTGTCCGGTGCCCTGAATGGTGGTGAGGGAGGAAGTGTAAGGGCAGGTGTAGCTCCCCCCCACCCTTTCTGTTTTCCGCAGGGATCGCTCCCTACGCGACTCCCTTGTCCACTCATCCCCCCCCCACCATCCCTTCCCACCAATCTCCCTCCCGGTACTTATCCTTGTAAGTGGAACAAGTGCTACACTTTCAAATCTCTTAGTATCTCTCCTTTCAGTTAGTCCTGACGAAGGGTCTCTGCCTGAAATGTCAACAGTGCTTCTAGATGCTGCCTGGCCTGCTGTGTTCCACCAGCATTTTTTGTGTGTTGCAAGTATGTACTGCTTCATTTGCCATGTTGAAAGTGATATTGAATGTTGTGTAATCATTAGCAAACATTTCTACTTCTAACTTTATGACAGGAGGTAAGAGAGCAACTGAAGAAAGTTGGACCTAAAACACTGCCATGAGAAACTACTACTGTAACCTGTTGTAGCTAGGATGATTGACTCCAGCAATCAGCATTTTTTGTCTGAGATATGAATCTTAATGATGGAAGTGTTTCCCTTGATGCAAACATTTGGGACTGCCCAATAAAAACAGGCCCATGGGAAGAAAATACAAGTAGAAGAACATAGACAATGATCACAAAGGATTTCATCAGTCAAACAGTTTGAAAAAGTATTCTAAATTATGTAGAGGGAATTAGGTCAATTTTAAAGTGGTCAAAATTTCAAACAATGTTAACAGTTAAACTAGCTAAGAACAGTGTTAATTTTGGAGTTCAAGTATTAACAGCGTTAATACTTTAAGACAAGGAATACTGTGATTAGGTTCTAAACATTATTCTGGGTATCTACTTCAATTCTCATGTTACGAATAATGCCTGAAATCTCAGATTAAATAAAAGAGAAATTACACAAATTGAAGAACATTCCTTTGAATTTAGAAAATTAAGAAGTAACTTGATTGAAGTTTGAAGGAAGAACCAGTAGGGCAGGTAGTGAAAAACTGTTTCCTTTTATTGCATGAAAAGAACTACCAGCATAGACTACTAATAGAGTTAGTGAAGTTACAAAATATTTCTACTCATAAAGGTTGAATGAAGTTTAGAACTCTTTTCAGAGTACTGCAAGTTGTGCAATCAATAATTTTACACCTTTGACTAATATTTTTGTCTTAATAGTTAAACATATAAGAAATAGAGTCAGGAATGGAATTACAGTCCCAACAATCTGCTCAGCCATTCAATAAGATTGTTGCTGATCCAGTACAGATGTACTCTTTGTGGCCAAGTCCCCCTATCCTCTGATTTTCTTGATGTCCAAAAATGTATTGACCTATAGCCATGAATCTGTAGCCATTAAAGTGTTTCAAAGTGAACCACATCACAGCTTCATTGATAAATATCAGAATAAAATGACAAAATAAAACTGAAGACCACTCAAACTCAGCCCAAAAGTACAAAAAATGAGATCCACTCTCTACTGAAGTCCAGGACCGTGTTGACTCTGACCTATATAAGAAATTGAGATACAAGCTTTCAGGAACATCAAGAGAAAATACTAGTCCAAATTTGAATCCCAAACCAGCCATCAGTTGTGGCAAGACTTTGCAATAGGCTATAAGATGAAGTCAGACAGCACTGCTGACAACAATGCATCCCCTCCTGATGAACAAACTAGAGTATATAATGTTCTGAAAAGAAGAGGATTGGAATGTCACCACTCACCCATTCTGACAGCCTCCAATGCACCTGAACCCATATTCACCATTGCAGACATAAGATCAGCCTTTCGGAGAGTGAACTTTCAGAAAGCATCTGGCCCAGGTGGCCTCCCTGGCCATGTCTTTTGTTCCCACATAGATCAGTTGGCAGAGGCATTTTCAGACATTTTTAACCTCTGCTCACTTCAGTGGGAGGTTTCCATCTGCTTTATGACCACTATCGTCCTGGTACCTAAGTAAAACAGGCTAATGTTCCTTAATTACTGCATTCTGGTGTCTCTGATACCCATCATCATGCAGTGCTTTGAGAGGCTGGTCATGGCTCCCTTCACACTCAACCCACTTCAATTCTCCAACCGAAACTGGTCATCTCCCTGGCCTTAAATTCATCTTTGGGGCATCTGGACTGGAAAAACATCTATGTTAGACTATTGTTTATTGACAATAACTACACTTTCAATACTATAATTCCAAGCAGTCATCTCTAAAGTCCTTGACCTGGGACTTAACCCTTTGTAATTGGATTTTTGACTTTCTGACAAATAGACTGATAGACTGTCAGCAATTTTTATCAAAACACCAGAGAAAGCATCTGATCCATATGCATCACAGTGTGGTCTAGCAACTGCTCTACCGCTGATCACAAGAAACTGCAGTAACTTGGTCACAGCTCAGCACACCACAGAAACCAGCTTCTCTTCCAAGAACTCTGTTTACACTTCTTGCTGTCTCAGTAAAGCACCCAATATAATCAAAGACCCAGCCACCACAGACATTCTCCCTATTCCCATTCCCACTGACCAGAAGACACAAAAGCCAAAGCATGTACAACCAGACTCAATGACAGCTTCCATACTGCTGTTATAAGATTACTGAATCTTTTTACAATAAGATTCTTAGTACTTAGCACTAATACTTAGTACAATAAGACCTTACTCTATATATATATATACACACACACAAATATATAGTTATGATCTTGCACCCTATTGTCTACTTGCACTGCACTTTCTCTAACTGTAACATTTTATTTTACATTCTGTTATTGTTTTATCTTTTGATACCTCAATGCAACTGTTGCAACGAAATGACCTATCTGAATGGCATACAAGAGAAGTTTCTCACTGTACCTCAACACATACAACAATTATAAACTAATTTACAGTTTATCAACTTATTGTACTTCCAACATTTGATACCACCAAAACAATTACCTTACACTTACCTGGTTTAAAGTCTATATGCCGCCACTTTGCCAAACTTTCCAACTGATCTTTTTTTCACTCCATATCCTTAAAATTCTTTGCTATGTGCATCATCACCTATTTTTGTGTCAGCAGCAAATCAGACGTAAATTCTCATCTAAGTTATATAGGTACATGATGAACAACAAAGGTCCTAGCACTAATCCTTGTGATACACTATAGATTATAGATCTCTAGTCAGAAAAGCAACATCATTACCCTCTGCCTTCAATCTCCAAGAAAATTTTGGATCCAGTTTGCCAACACATTCAGATCCCATAGGCTTTGAACTTCTGGACAAGCCTACCACCCATGGTCTTGTTTAAAGCTTTGCTAAAACTGAAGTACTGTAAACCACATCTACCATACTGCCTTCATCTATTTTCTTAGTGATCTCCTCAAAACACTGAACCAGATTTGTGAGACAGGCTCAAAACCATGCTGATTCCACCTACTAAGTACCTGATTTTCCAATTGAATATAAATCATGCTCCTAATTTTTTTTCAACAACTTCTCTACTTCTGATGAAATGCTCACTGGGCTGTAGTTCCCTAGCATGCCCCTATTGTTCTTCTGGAATAATGAAAGAACATTTTCTATCCTCCAGTCTTTGACCCCTCACCCAAGGCTAATGAAGATGTGAAAGTCTCTGTTAGAACCCCAACAATCTCTCCTTTCTTCTCCATAGCATCCTAGGATAGATACCATCAGGACATGAAGATCCATCAAACCTAATGTGTGAAAAATTCTTGAATATTTCCTCCTTCCTGATAAAAACATGTCCCAGAGTATCTGTGTTACCTCTTGATCCTACACAATCTTCTTTCAGTTGAATACTATTAAGAAGTTTTCTTTTGGATCCCACTCATTTCCCTTGGATCCACACATAGATTTGCCTATTCATCCCTGAGGGGACATAGCCTTTCTCTAACTACACTCTTGCTTCTAATATACTTAGAGCAGATAATAAGAGGAAATAACCAATTTTATTCATTAGGCACTGAAGAAGACAGTGCCACAGAGTTTAGGCACAATAGCCTAAAATTTGATCCACATTGTTAAGAACTATACTAAGTTCTTTCCGTGGCAGCATCAATGGCAATTTCAGTCAGTCAGTCAGTCATGGCACTGTGTTCCTGTGTTACAAATGACTGCTTTTTGTTGTTCTACCTTTTGTGCTTTGCATCAGACTAAAGAAATAGCAACAGTCAGAAGTCTGACGTTATTTATTTACTTAGTAAGTGTTACAACGGAAAACAGGTTCTTCCAGCCCTCTGAGCCACACCACCTCAGCAACCCTGACAAACTCGATTAATGTGGGCCAATATTGTCAACGGCCTGAGATGAAATCCTCTGTGGATGGGAGAGGAGGGAAGTAAGAAAATAACGCCAGGCGGCTGGGGCTGAGTGGACTTCAAAGACTTTAGTGTGCCCAGTGATCATGGTCGGGCAGTGGACTTAGCAGGCAGTAAATTATGTCGAATAGCAAGCTTAACATTTCAGTTTATTTTATTTTTATTTAGAGATAAATAAATGAAGGGCTGGAAGGCCCCTTCAGCCCTTCAAGCTATGCCACCCAACAACTTAACTACTGAACCTATCCTAATCACAAGACAATATACAAAGACCAATTAACCTACTAATCAGTACGTCTTCGTGCTGTAGAGAGAAACCGGAGCATCCAGCAGAAACCCACGTGCACTTGCGAAGGAATGTACAAATCTGCTCACAGAGGACACCAGAACTGAACTCCAAACTCTGACACCTGAGTGTAATAGCGTTGCACTACCTTTAAGGGTGTAAATGCTCAGGGACTGAAGCCTAGGGAAGAGGGAATGCACAGAAATTCTGACCATACTGAATTATGGGTATGGAATCAAGGCTTGAATGTGAAGATTGAGATCAGGGTATCATGACACAAGGAAATTTTGTGCAAAACTAACATGGGAATTGTATCAGGAACACTGAAATGAAGAGCATGGAAATGTCTTGTTGAAAAACAGAATGGCATTGCTTCTGAATTTCTGGATCAATGAGTTTCCAAGGGATTTTTTTATATTATGCTCTTCTGTATGTTAAATGAAATTAAATAAACTTTACAATACATAGTATGGAAACAAACCTTTCAGTATATTTTTCATGGTAACTTTTATTTCAACAAAAACAGTTTCAAAGACCCATTTAAGCTAGATAAAGTCCTTTGTCAATCTTCCTGTACTTGCAGAGAATTTATTTATGTATGACAAGGCTTAAGAAAAAATATAATGCCTAATTATTACAGAAAAGAGTTAAAAATAAAATCTTATTTAATAATTTTTCAGCTGCTTTTGTATTTTAATAGTTTACAATCTGATTTATCTTAACATTGTTACTTTATAAATTACAGGGTGAATTGTTTATAAATTATATGACCTGTATGTTTTAGTCTAAAATAAATCAAATAGTTGGTGTCAAAATGGATGTTGTGATGCCTCTAGTGTGGTAATGTAGTGAGTAGTGCTTGTCGCTCCTACTTTCAGCTTTGACCACTGGCTAGCAGTCTCGCGAAAAAGAGCACTGAATGTTTAAGTCTCTCCCTGCCAGTACATAGCCTCTCTAACAGCAAGATTCATGTAGTGCTTCTTTGCTGGCAACACAAGGAAACTGAACTCCTTTTGGACTCAAGCTGAACTACAGAGGAAGGGATGGAGGTCTGGTCTCTGCACATGTAGCACGCCGGCCAACCGGTATGTGGACACGCACTGGTGCACATGAACCAGACCCCCAGCTATGGGTAAATAGCCCCATTGCCTTGTGGACAGCCTCGGGAGAGACGAAAGCAATGGGAGTAACCCCAGGCAGCAAATCCAAAGTGGAGCTTCTAAGGCCGTAGGAAGTCATTGAACATCCTTTCGGCAACTCCTACAGCCAAGCTGGTGCCAAATGTATAGTCTCATAAGCTTTCCTTTGGACTACACTGGTGAGGCCAAGAGGAGGATCTTGAAGACTAGGCATCACAGGAGCTCCATACTTTCTGCCCAAGCTTGTCAGGATGATGATCGTCACCCATTGTCCTTTGAGCCAGACAGGTGCCGAACACCATATCGAATAGCAGACTGTTCTTTATAAAAGACATCTTCTACTCCAAGGTAAAAACTGTACGGTGCCCATTTGATGACTAATCAACATTCATGAAATTTCATCCAGTTAAAAAAATAATACTTATCTATTTTGAAAGTTCAGTTTCAACTTTTGAAAGCCAACTTCAATCAAAGCTGGCAATTTTTGTATACCTTTGAAAAGTAATTATTTTACTCAGGAATGATTGGACTGGGTGGCTTTATAAAAACAAGGTTGATCAGATGGACCAAAGCTTTATACGAGGTGTTGAATTTGAACTGCTGTTCACTAATTTCCAAAACATGCAATCTTCTAATGCTCCTACAAAGTTAAAGATTTCTACTGCTATTGATGGGGTGTCTCTAATTACTCCTGTGGATATGAGCACTGTATTCATTAATCCTCTCTTCTATAGAAAGATGGGCATTGATGAAGCACTTGAATATAGTTGGGTTGCCCCTGTTGTGATGTCCTGGGACTGGACTGACTGATTTCCAACCTTGCTGTACAGCAGTATCTGCTTGGAGACCATGTTTCCTTACTCCATTAATGATTAGTAACTAGCAGATTGCATATTTGTTGCTTTGGGTATGCACCTGGGTATATTTTCACATTATCAGATAGATGTCCATATTGTAATCATACTGGGACAACTTCCTAGAGGCTCACATAGTTTTGGGATGTTGTCTGGAGTGAATCAAAGCAGCTGAAAACTAATTATAATAACCTATTTATAGAGCACTTCACATACAGATTTGCAAATCATAGTGCTTTACAGTGGGGAAATGTGCAAATGTGAAAACAAAATAAAAATAAACATGAAAATAAAAGATAATACGATGCTAGTTAAAAGCAACATTAAATAAATATGTAGGTACTGAGCTTATGTTTAAAAGAGTCAGCTGAGCCTTCATCTTTTATAGTTTTAGGCATTGAATTCTACAGTTTAGGAGCATAGTTCAAAAAAAACTGACCAGCCAATTATCTTTCAGGTAGATTGTTTAAATTTAAGCAATTGGTGGAAGAAAACCTGAGAGCTTAAGCAGGATCATAAGACAAAAGTGATTCTATGATGCACTCCAGACCTGGACCATTAAGGGTATTAAAAACAAGTAAGAGAACTTTAAAATCAATTCTAAAGTACACCGGAAGCCAATGCAGAGTAACTAAAATGGGAGGATGGGATGAGGTAGCTGGAGGCTCATTCTCATTTTAGTTAAAAGTCTGGAGTTGAAATATGTCAATAGATTGCTTTGAAAGGCCAGTAGAAACTGCATTGCAGTAATTTAGTTTGTTAGTTATATAGGTATGAATTCTTTAGCATCAATACGTGATAGAAACATATGTAATTTTGCAATATTTCTTAAATGTAGAAATGCTGCTCTGGTTGCTTTCTTTATGTGGAATGTAAAATTCAAATCTGAATCAAGGATAACAACCAGATTTGTTACTTCCCAAGTTTATTAAGAAGTTTATCTCTCTTGGTTTTGAAACCAACCAAAAGCATTTCAGTTTTATCTTCATTTTGTTTTAGTAAATTATTGCTCATCCACTTCTTTATTACAGTCATACCTGAAGTTAGAGAAGATGGGGTGTTACCATCATCAAGCTCAGCAGAAACATGCACTTGTGTGCCATCTGCTTAACTATGGAAATCAAGTTAATGCTCTTTAATGACATCTCATACGGGAAGCATGTACCATGCCTTGAAACAGTATTCAGCCACCACAACTATCTTCACATTTTACTGTCTCATTTTCTAAATTTGAAATATATTGAAGTAGGATTTTTGAGCTGATCTATAAGACATTGTGAAGCATGTCAAATCAAAAGAAAAAACACAATCTGTGAACAATTTACTAAAAATTAAATACAAACATTGTGAGGCTGAAAAAATATTCATCCCCTTTACAGTTACTATGCTAACTTTCCTCAGGTGCAATACTCAATATTACCTAACAACCCCTTCAATTTGTTGATGTAGAAAATTGGAGCATCATCTGAGTAAATAACCATTCTCTCTGTAAGGTCCAACAGTGTGGTAGATTTTCAACAGACCAAACCAAAATGAAGACAAAAGAGCATTCAAGACAAGCAAGGGAAATGATGATAGAGAATCATAAATTTGGGGAAGGGTATAAAACCATCTCAAAGGCAATGAACATAACATGGATCTCAGTGCAGTCTATCGTGAAATAGTGGAAAAAAATATGAAACCACAGCTGTGCTGCCTAGTTCCGGCTGACCCTCTAAACTTAGTTGACATAGAAGAATGCCACATGTAAGAGAAGCTACTGTAAAACCAACAGTCAGTTTAAGTGAACTGCAGAAGTCAATGGCTACAATTGGAGTTGAAGTTCATGACTCCGCCATCTCGAAGGTCCTGCACAAAAAAGGTATTTATGGAAGAGTGACCAGGAAGAAGCCCTAGCTAAGAAAAAGTATATCCTCTGGTCTATGTTCCCTCTAAGCTGTGCGCGTGTGCATGTGCACACACGTTTTTCAACCAGCACACAAAAGAAATTAATGTGCACACAAAAGGTTAGCTACCTAAAATAATGTAGTAATTAATAATTGTACTTATTGAAAGTACTCTTTTAGCTAAATGTTTCTGTTAACTAGTTAGTCGGTTTTTCAAAAACCACAATGCACTTCACTAATTTACTTCACTTCACCTTTCCTGTTCCCATTTGTATAGCTGCATCACAGTGGCAGCCATCTTTGGCGGACAGTGTTCATATTGTAAACTTTACATTTGGCGATGAACAAGTTAATGCCTTATGTCTAAGATATCATGATTTTCTAGCTGAAAATACTGTAATAGTTAGAAAAAATTAAATCCAAAAAATTAAAGAAAAAATTAAATCCAAACTGATTTCAAACGTTGCTCAAATGGTGGCATTTGTACTTCAAAATGAACAGTTTTGCGACCTTGCATAGTTGATGCGCATTGGGGAACCTTTCTTGTGTCTAGTGTGGACTGTGAGCAAGGTTTTAGCCTCAACTCAAAAACAAGCTGAAAAACTGTTTAGGTGAACGTCATTTGGATATGTTAATGAGAACAAAAGCTATCAATTGGATGGAAGTTCTATTAGTCTAGATAGAGTTTACAAAGAAGTAAATGCCAAAGACAGGGAAGAGGAAAAAATTACTAAGTGACTTAAATATGTAAACACGAGGAAATCTGCAGATGCTGGAAATTCAAACAATACACACAAAATGCTGGTGGAACACAGCAGGCCAAGCAGCATCTATAGAGAGAAGCACTGTCGACATTTCAGGCCGAGACCCTTCGTCACGACTAACTGAAATGTATGTTATTTTTGTTGTTATTCTGTGCAGTTTTATGTCAAATATTTTGTAAACCTACATAAACTGTGCCATGTGTGCATTCAGTGCACACATACTTCTGACACAGGAAAAAAAATCTACACCATATAAGATTTTTGTGCACACTGACTACTAAAAATTAGAGAGAACATTGCTTCTGGCAATACCTTAAGATTGCTGCCCACCACTGCTCCCCAACTAACCTGGCCCAGTTTGAACAATTTTTCAAAGAGGAATGGACAAATCTTGCTCCATCGCAGTGTGCAAAGTTAATAGAGACAGATCCAAAAAGACTACTGGCTGTAATAGCTGTGAGAGATGGTTTAATCAAGTACTGAGCAGAGGGAGATGAATACTTTTGAAATGCTGACCTTCCAGTTTTTGAATTTTGTGTTTTTTGTGTTTTACAATTTTCATTGATTTTGGGCTCTGCTGTGAAAAAGAAGTAGGCGATCCACAAATAAAAATTCTCATTTAAATTGATCAAACTCTCTGGTTGTAATGCTCATTTATGTGAACAGAGGGTTGGCGGCTGAATACTTTTACAAGGCACTGTATAAGGAGAAGAGTAGGGGACCAAAACAGCTTCCTTGAGCAACACCAGAAAATACATTGTATCTCTGAGGAAACTGGTCTCCACTTGTAAGGTAGATGAGCAAAAACAATTCAGGGTACTAACAGAGAGGCCAACACAATTGTCAGGATAATCGAGGAGAATATTGTGGTCAATTGTGTCCAAGGCAGCACTTAGATCTAGAAAAATTAGAAACAAGAATCTGTTGGCATTAGGGTTGAGCCTAAGGTTGCTGACAATTTTGGAAAGGGCTGTCTCTGTTCTGTTTGACAGCTGCAATTTTGAAGGCATCTGAAAAAACTCCAGTTTCAAGGGATAGTTAATAATTTTCCTAATAGAATTGAGAACACTTAAAAGAATCCTTAAGAAGTGTGGTAGCAATCGGGTCGAGACAGCAAGTAAGTGGTTTACTCTTTGTTACAATTTTATAGAGTTCTGAATCAGAAATACTTGTAAAGTTTGACATGGTTGCCGATCTTTTTATGAGGTTGGCTATGGAGGTTACCAGAATCATGAGCTACACTCTCCCTAATAGAAGTAATTTTGTTGATAAAAATATTGTGAATTCCTCACATATTGTGGCAGATGCTTAACTGAGGACATTATAGGTTGGGGCAGGGTTCAACTGTTGGTTTATAGTTGAGAATAATACTCTAGAATTGTTGCTATTCTCTATAATAATCTTGGAAAAAAGGTTTTTTCTTTCAGAGCGTATAGCAGCATTAAAGGAGGCTAGTTTTTCCTTGAAAATGTTACAGTGGACTTCAAGCCCAGTTTTCCTCCATTTTTTCTCTGCTATTCTGTATGATCTCTTGAGTTTGCAAACATAGTTGTTCAACCATGACAACGTTTTACTTTTCAGCCCTAAGTGGGACCACTATGTTTAATATATTTGCTGAAAGAATCAACCATTTAATTTACTGAGCAGATAAACAAGCCAACTCAGAGAAGTTAACTTCTGTTGTCTCATCGAGAAACCAATTTTTAACTGTAATTCCACGGTCTTGTTTACAAGCAGGAGGGTATCAAAAATTACTCAAAAATTATCAGAAATAGTGATATCAGACAGAGACAATAATAACTTTGTTTGTAGGGTTGTTTGCCGAGACTGGAAGTTAGGTTGCAAATGTTTCGTCATCAGTCGAGGTGATTATCATCAGTGCACATTTGAGTGTTGTTGCTGCTGAGTGCTCATGTTAATATTGGTCTGATTTATTCTGATTGCTTGGCTGTTGCCCCGGCCACTAGTCTCGGCTGATCGCAGCCAACCAGATAGCTGAGTGATCTCTGCTGGCCCATATCCCTGGTTATCGGTCATTGTGAGTGTTGGTTCCTCAGATGTCTACAGCTCACTCGCAATCCCACAGTCACATAGGGTCATAAATTGCATCCAATTCAACATATGTATTACCAGAATTTTTCGTTGAAAACACAGCTTCTAAGAATTCTCGTAATTGTTTTGTTTTGTACTTCTGCCAAGACCTCAGTAGGTTCCCGGAAAAACTTGTGTCCTTGGTCTTCATGTACAGAGGGTCATGTTTTCTTATGGCTAGCTAGCTGATGTTCATGCAGTGTCATGGATAGTTTTCCCCCATTTGTCTGAGATCCAGTGGAGACTAGCAGCCAGCATGACAATCAACTAATTAGAACAACGAGTTCGACCAATATAAACATGAGCACCAGCAGAAACAACACTCAATTGTGTAGTGATTATGTCACCTCGACAGGTGATGAAACGTTTGCGACCTAACATCCAGACTTGATGAACAATCCTACAAACAAGCAGCCAACATTTCAGATATTAATAATATTTAACCCTTTTGTCTCTACAAAGTCAAGTGGATTTATTGGTCAACGGGTAGACTCAGTGACATGCTGAGTAAGAGCTAGATTGTCTAGTAAGTTCATGAATTCAGTTGCAATCGAGCTCACATCTGAGAGATCCTTAATATGAATATTAAAATTACTGGCAATGACAATCCTGCTATAGGTCAATATATTAGAGGACAAGAATTCTGAGAGAAAACAGGCATTGGGTTTAGGAGGCTGATAAATGATAATGTAGAGGACAGGATCTGTACCACAAATTTTAAACAAACTTGAAAGGTTGTTCACAGGCAGTGGATTGCTCCTAAAATTCTTCTATAATGGAGGAAGCTCAGGAATAGATACCCTCCAGAGATCCTCACTCTTAGAAAAGCATAAGATTTCTAACTAAACATGGTTATGAATGTTTCAGTCTTGTCTTTAGCATTTAGATGTTGGATGCCTCCATTACTGAGAACTGACATGTTCTTAGAGCCTCCTCTGGTTTGATATCTAATTGTCCACTACTATTCACACTTGATGCTCTAGGGCTGCAGAAATAGATTCTGGTCCATTAGTTTTGAGATCATTTAAAACTATCTACTGTACTACATCCTGTTTCACTTTCTTCTTAGTCTTGTCAGCACTTCAGCTAGGATAGCAAATCATTATGTGTCGGAGCCTGGTGCTGCCCAGCCTTCCCTTTGGCACTTACTCCTGATTTTTTTGTAACTTTGGCCAGAGTTGTGAATTTGAAACATTAGAGCACACTTTAATTCCGAAGTATGGTCAGCAACATTCAGCCAAATGGAAAAACAAGAAGTACAGAAGCCTTAGGTCATACATCACCAGGTTCAATAACACAAATTACCCTTCAACTATCAGACTCATGAACCAGTATGGATAACTTCATTCACCACTAGTCTGAACTAGTTCTACAACTTACAAACTCACTTTCAAGGACTCTTTTATAACTTATGTTCTCAGTATTCTTTTTATTTGCACAGTTTGCTTTCTTTTGCAAATTGGTTGTTAGTCAGTCTTTGATTATATATAGTTTTTCATAAAATTCTATTAGATTTTTTTTTCTGTAAATCCCTGCAAGGTAGTATATGGTAGCATATATGTAGTGTAGTTAGATAATAAATTCACCTTGAACTTTGAACTATTGAACTCAGGTGGTACTTGCTGAATCATTTTTTTAATATTACTTGATTAAAGATAAAGACCAGATTCAAAAAGTATTAGGAAAGTACAATTTAGGTTTTTATTTAAACAGAAAATAAGTGAAAGTTTATTCTCTTTACAATATAAATCAGACAAATTCTATTAAAAAATAGCTAGGAGGCACCTAATCTCATCACCCAGATTTGGATGAGAGTGGCTGGAGATGGAGTAGGATGATACCTAACATGTTGAATGATGGTAATGCAAAGTCAAAGCTGGACAAGATATCTGAGGATGGAGTAATAGATATTGTAGATTAAGATGGTAGGAGGGCTTCATCATTGTTACCGATTCACAGTTGATGGGGGATGTGAAAAAGATGTAAAATATCAGATTGTGGATGCTGGTAAGTTCCAGAGGTTCATGCAATTTCAGCATAGCCGTACTTTTTTCAGAAGCAAATCTCTAATAATCTTTAACAATTAATCGATATTCTTCTCTGATAAATTCTAATTTCACTTCCATCTAGCTTGTAAAAACTGAACCAGCTATCAAATTAATATTTTTTCTCAATATTCCACAGTTGGACTCCTCTCTCAATGGTACAGTGGGGTGAATCACTCACACATATCTAAAATCCATTTATTATTAAGACCATAAGATATAGGAGCTGAAGTAGGCCATTCAGCCCATCGAGTCTGCTCTATCATTCAATCATGGCTGATCCAATTCTTCCAGTCATCCCCACACCCTGCCTTCTCCCCATACCCTTTGATGCCCTGGCTAATCAAGAACCTATCTACCACCGCCTTAAATACACCCAATGACTTGGCCTCCACAGATGCTTGTGGCAACAAATTCCTCAGATTAACCACCTTCTGACTAAAGTAATTTCTCCACATCTCTGTTCTAAATGGACGTCCTTCAATCCTGAAGTCATGCCCTCTTGTCCTGGACTCCCCTACCACAAGAAATAACTTTGCCATATCTAATCTGTTCAGGCCATTTAACATTCGGAATGTTTCTATGAGATCCCCACTCATTTTCCTGAACTCTAGGAAATACTGCCCAAGAGCTGCCAGACATTCATCATACAGTAACCCTTTTATTCCTGGAATCATTCTCATGAATCTTCTCTGAACCCTCTCCAATGTCAGTATATCCTTTCTAAAATAAGGAGCCCAAAACTGCACTCAATACTCCAAATGTGGTCTCATGAGTGCCTTATAGAGCCTCAACATCACATCCCAGCTCTTATATTCTGTACCTCAAGAAATGAATGCCACTATTGCATTTGTCTTCTGCATCACCAACTCAACCTGGAAGTTAACCTTTAGGGTATCCTGCATGAGGATTCCCAAGTCTCTTTGCATCTCTGCATTTTGAATTCTCTCCACATCTAAATAATATTCTTCCCATTTATTTCTTCCACCAAAGTGCATGACCATACACTTTCCAACATTGTATTTCATTTGCCACTTCTGTGCCCATTCCCCTAAACTATCTAAGTCTCTCTGCTGGCTCCCTGTTTCCTCAACACTACTCACTCCTCCACCTATCTTTGGACCATTGGCAAATTTAGCCACAAATCCATTAATCCCACAGTCTAAATCATTGACATACATCGTAAAAGAAGTGGTCCCAACACCAAACCTTCTGGAACTCCACTGGTAACCAGCAGTCAGCCAGAATAGGATCCCTTTATCCCCACTCTCTGTTTTCTGCCAATAAGCCAATGTTCCACCCATACTAGTAACTTCCCTGTAATTCTATGGGCTCTTATCTTGCTAAGCAGCCTCATGTGCAGCACCCTATCAAAGGCCTTCTGAAAATCCAAGTACACCACATCAACTGCATCTCCTTTGTCTACTCGTAATTTCCTCAAAAAATTGCAGTAGGTCTGTCAGGTTCGATTTTCCTTTCAGAACACCATGCTGGCTTTGGCCTATCTTGTCATGTGCCTCCAAGTACTCTCTAATCTCATCCCTAACAATCGATTCCAACAATTTCCCAACCACTGATGTCAGGCTAACAGGTCTATAGTTACTTTTCTGCTGCCTCCCACCCTTCTTAAATAGTGGAGTAACATTTGCAATTTCCCAATCATCCAGTACAATGCCAAAATCTATCGATTCTTGAAAGATCATTGTTCATTGTTATGTGCCCGTCATTCCCTCCTACAATTTAAAGTGGTCCATAAGGTTTATATGACCAAGGATAAGCAATCTCATTTTTATACGGATGTATCTCCCTATTGTGATAGGTGTAACAATGGAGAAGCTTCATTCATTCATAAGTTTTGGACATGCCTAAGTCTTGAAAAATATTGGAAGGAAGTATTCCAAACTTTTTCTGTACTTTTTAAAACAAATTTTAAGCCTAATCCTTTGACTGCCTTATTTGGTATTGTTGGAGGGGAAGATATCATTTTGAAGACATCTGACTTGCACATTCTGGCTTTTATCTCTCTTATGGCTAGGCTCTTGCTTCAATGGAAGGATGCTGCTCCGCCTAATCACGCTCAGTGGTTATGGGATGTTACCGGCATGCTTAAATTTAGAAAAGATTCATTGTTAAATTTCTGAATCTAACCAAGATTTTCAAAATTTGTGGGGACCATTTTTGAATTATTTTCAAAGCCTTAGATTTCCCGTTAAAGTACAGATGCTGGTTAATAGCATATTTCACTATCTGATAAGGTTTCTTTTTTGTTTACCAATATCTCAACATATGAATTAATCTAATCTACATGAATATAGGGTAAGGAGTTCATTAATGTGATTCAAATATAATATATTTGGTAGTATTATATCTTTCTTTTGTTTTTAATATGTATTTTCTTGAACTCTGTATTCTTCTATGTAGAAATTAATAAAAATATTGAAAAAGAAAGAACATTGTTAATACTTCCGCAATCTCTCCAGCTACTTCCTTCAGAACCCAAAAGCGCATTCCATCAGCTCCAGAAGATTTATCCACCCTCAGACCATTAAGCTTCCCAAGCACCTCCTCAGTCCTAATTTTCACTGCACATATTTCACTTCCCTGACACTCTTGAATGTCCAGTATACTGCAGATGTCTTTCACTGTGAAGAATGATGTAAAATACACATTCAGTTCCACTGCCATCTCTGCATCTCTCAACATAATATCTCCAGCATCATTTTCTATTGGTCCTATATCTACCCTCAACTTTCTTTTACCCCTTATATACTTAAAAAGCTTTTAGTATCTTTGATATTAGTCACCAGTTTCCTTTCATAATTCATCTATTCTTTCCTAATGACCTTCTTAGTTACCTTCTGCAAGTTTTTAAAAGTTTCTCAATCCTCTAGCTCCCCACCAGCTTTGACTTCTTGTATGCCCTCTCTTTTGCTTTCACTTTGGCTCTAACTTCACTTGTCATCCACAGTAGTGTCCTTTTTTCCATTCGAAAATTTCTTCTCATTTGGAATATATCTGTTTTGCATTTCTCTCATTTTTCACAGAAACTCCAGCCTTTGCTTTCTGCTGTCCTTCCTGCTAGTGTTTCCTTCCAGTCAACCTTGGCAGGTTCCTCTCTCATGCCATTGTAATTTCCTTTATTCCACTGAAATACTGACGCATTGGAATTTAGTTAATCCTTCGCAAATTTCAAACTGCATTCAATCATATTGTGATCACTGTTCCCTAAGAGCTGCTTCAGCTCTCTTATCATCTCCAGATCATTACACAACACCCAATCTAGCACAGCCGATCCCCTAGTGGACTCAGCAACAAGCTGTTCTAAAAAGCCATCCCTTATGCATTCTACAATTTCTTTATGATCTCTTTACAAAATCTTTTCATATTTATTTTTTAGGTATTCTGCTCAAGAGGACACAGATAAGAAAGCAGGCACATTCAATAATCATCTTTAAGATAAAAAACAAGTCCAGGTCACAGATGCATGTTTTCACTTGAAAACATTAACAATAAATGTCTCTGCTCCTCCCAAAGTATATATTTTAAAATTACTCTTATAATATATGGATCATGGCAGCTTGCTTATTTAAAGACAGCTTTCACAAAATGCAATATGATAATAATCATATAATCAAGTTTCAGCCAAGTTAATTGAGAGATGAATACTGCCCAGGACGATGCAGATAAAGCCCCTGCTGTTTGAAATAACACACATTACCTCCCCTTCTGAAGGAACTCAGAAGGCCAGGCAACATCTATGGAAAAAAGTACAGTCAACATTTCGGGCCAAGACCCTACAGCAGGGCTGGCGAAGAAAAGATGAGGAGTCAGAATTAGAAGGTGAGGGGAGGGAAGGGGAAGAAGAAACTGGGAGGGGCGAAGTAAAGAGGTGGGGAGTTGATTAGTGAAGGAGATATAGGGCTGGAGAAGGGGAACCTGATAAGGGAGGATAAAAAGCCATGGAAGATAGAAAAGGGGGAGGAGCACCACAGGGGAGGTGATGGGCAGGTAAGGAGATAAGATGAGAGAGCAAAATGCAAATGGGGAATAGTGAAGGAGAGGTGGAGGGGCATTATCAGAAATTCAAGAAATCAATGTTCATACCATCCGTCTGGAGGCTATCCAGACGGAATATAAAGAGATGCTCTTTCAACCCGAGTGTGGCCTCATCATGACAGTAGGAAAGGGCATGGACTGACATGTCAGACTGGGAATGGGAAGTGGAATTAAAATGGGTGGCCACTGGGAGATCCCAATTTCTCTGGCAGACGGAGCACAGGTGCTCGGTGAAGTGGTCTTCCAACCTATGTTGTGCCTCACCAATATACAGGAGGCATCTATGGAAAAGAACAACAGTCGACGTTTCAGCCCAAGTTCTTATGAAGGGTTTTGGCTTGAAACACGAACTGTTTACTCTTTTCCGTAGAGGCTGCCTGGCTTGCTGAGTCCCTCCAGCATTCTGTGTGTAGCTACTGACTTACACTCACAAAAAATCTAGTAACTAATTTCAAACATGCCAAAATCAATCTCAGGCAGATCAACTTTTAAAATTTATCAACACATACATCAAGAGACTGGTGTCTATATTGGAACAACTGTCCACCCATCTAGCACTATCATAATATATGCACAGATCTATTCTTTACAGTCAAAATGCATTTTCCTTCCTTCACAGTCTCTGGGTATGACCTTGAACTCTGACAGAAGAGATCAAGTGCTGAGGCAAACAGGTTGGGGGAAATAGCCTTACAAGTTTTCAATATTGACCATGCGTCCCAAGACATTTTGTTGCCTAAGGTCTAACGTGAGCAAGGACAGCTGCAATCTTTGACCTCCCTCAACCAAAACAATTGCACACTTTTTCATCACAGAAGGAGGCCATTTGACCTAATCAAACAAGAACTATCCCAAAATCATCACTTGGTCCACAACCATTAGTGATTCATAGGTTTTATGAGACAGATCTAAGTACTGTGTTGAGGGTTTCTGTCTCTATTACTCTTTTACACTGTCAATTCAAAGCACTTAATGCCTTGTAGTTGAAAGATCACTTTCATATTTCATCTCTGATATTTCTACAAATTAATTTAAATCCATGCCTCCTAGTTTCTTTGAAGGGAAATTGGTCTTTTTGAGTCTGTCATAATTTTTGACACCGAAATTAAATCCCTCTCAGCTTCTCTGCTCCAAAAGAAAACAATCGTAGTCCATCCAGTCTTTTCCCACAATCACAATTTTCCATCATGGCAATATCTTTGTAAATCCCTCTGTCACCTCTCCAGAGTATACATATCATTCCCATAATGTGGTAACCAGAACTGTGGCTAAACTAGCATTCCGTATTTCTTTTTAAGCTTTTAATTGGTTTCTTCTGCTAACTTAAAGAAGCTATTCTCTCTCTGATCCTCTATGTTATTCAATATCTGATGAGTCAGGTGCTGAACACTTGGTAGATGATCTGTAAGTTGCAAGACTCGTATTGAACTTATGTATTGTACCTTTGTGAATAAAGTATTAATGAATGTATCATAATTCTCAGGCTCCTCAGCAGCTTAATGTTGGGTCAAAAGAAAAATCTGTCCTTCACATTAAATGCAACCATGCTATAAGTACAGTAAATAATTAAATCAATGTTCCATACTAAATCCTCTACAAAACTATCACTCTCACCTTCCCAATCCTATCACTTTCACTTTTTCAATATTCTTTCTTTAAAAGAAAATTTAGGATAATTCTCAGCCCAGAGCCAACAATAGTAATTGATATTTTCACTAAATGAAAATAAAAAGAAACTACAAATGCTGGGATTCTGAAATAAAAGGTGTTTTTTTAAAATTTAATACACTTATCAAGTCAAGTCAAGTTGCTTTTTATTGTCGTTTCGACCATAACTGCTGGTACAGTACACAGTAAAAATGCGACAACGTTTTTCAGGACCATGGTGCTACATGTACAAGAAGAGACTAGGGTACAGAGTCATAGAGAAATAGTACATGGAAACATGCCCTTCAACCCAATGAATCCTCCACGACCATCAATCACCCATTCACACTAATCCGACATTAACCGCACTTTTTGTTCTCCACACATTTGCATTAACGCCTCCCAGATTCTTCCAATCACTTACACACTAGGAGCAATTTACAGTGGCCAATTAACCTAGCATTCTGCACACCTTTTTGCTCTAAGAACTCTACATGACTACAGGCAAAACATGCAAACTTCATACAGACAGAATCAGAGGTCAAAATTGAACTCTGAGTCTCTGATGCTATGAGGCAGTGCTCAACTTGCTGCGTCGCTATGCCATTGTCATACTTACATAAGGGCCATATATTTACAAGGATATATTTACAAGAAACAGTTAATACCTATGGAAGTTAACATGTTCAGCTGACAAGCTTTTACTGACTCCTAAGTGGTACTGCAACTACTTGAAACATATTGGTTGGCAAAGAATCATGGTTCTTATTACATCTTCCAAGAGATTTATAGATATTAAGGAGAGTTATGCATGAACTTCTAAGAGGGCAGCATTGGAAACATCCTCCAAACCTAGTATTAGCCTACATGTAAAAACTCCAGATCCCAAAGCAGAATAGTAAGAGAGCATGTAACAGATGGTCCTACTATTCCTTTATCCCTTTTGCAATAGGCATTCATTGAATAATTTTTTAAATTTCTGCAATGGTTTTCATTACAGCAAGCCAGTGAAATTTTTGTTTTACAATGCTATTATTCCCATAACATAAAAATCATAGCTTTAACATTCAAATTTCTTTGGATGCTCTTTAAATTGTGTCTCCCAATCCTTGAATACTAAAGTTCGTTATTGTTGATACCTTTGTACTATTAATTATCACCCTCCTAGTTGGGAATGAGAAAGAATAGCAAATGAAAAGCATAATATTCATTGATTCAAGTAGTATTTAAACATTTTTCAAAACAACTGCCATGTAATATTTAATAAATATAATGAAAAAAATTGATCCACATTGTAAAATCATGGCTCTCATCTCAATATTTATGATAGATTTTGTTCACTTGCTGCATTGAATTCCATTATTCTACGTAGATAGTCTAAAAAGAAGATAATAGTCTGGAACAGAAGTTCTAGATCCCCTTTAGAAATAAGTATAATAATATTAGACAAATGCAGCTAGAACATTTGTTTCTTCCTCAAGCAGGTTATAGATACGATTTAACTTAGACCCCATGTTCACCTCAGTCTTTATGTACAATGCACCAGATGATTTCAGAAGCCCAGTTACCTTTCTTTATTGATTAGGCTTTTATGCCCAGTTAAGCCCTAGTTCAAGATCCTCATTGTAGTTACACTGTTCGTTTACTGTTGTTATTTCAGCTGGCTTGCACACATAGTAATTTCCTTGGATTTCTGTGATTTCTAGTGTTATGATTCCAGCCCCCTCCCTTGTGAGAATCGCAAGAGCACCCGTCGAAAGGGGGGGAGTCAGTAGACCCAGTCGGAGAGAGAGAGAGAGACGTGCCAAATTGCAGGTACCACCAGGGATACAGAATAAAGACAACAGCGACTATTGTCTCATGGAGACCACGTGAAAAGCCCTTGGGCAAGGTGGGCTGGTTGAGAGAGAGATTGCATCATCCCAACCTGATTGACACCTGCGACCCCGTGAGGAAGTATAAAGGAGAGTCTCAGGGGGACAGCCCCTTAGACGCACCAAGAAGACACGAGAGTGTTCCCGCAGCAGCGGGAAGCCAGTCTGAAGGAAGCCACGTGCGTTAGATTCCGGGATTGGAATCTGTGGCTGGAATCACAGAAAACCGCTTTAACTAACATCGGGGAGAGGAAACCAACGCTCCCCCGATTTCACGGAAGATTCATCGAGACTCAGCAAGTTCTTTCTCTTCTCCCCCAATCTCTCTCTCTCGGTCGTCCCACGCAAAATCCAGCGATTTTCAAAGGGCTGAGGCCCGCAGACTTTCAGAGTGACCTTTATATTTCCAACGGACAATCTATTAACCCCTAGACACCAGCAGAGCTCACTTAATGATGATTATTACTATACCCGCGCTTTAGATTGAATGTTGACGATGTGCGCTATCTGAATGTATGTATTAACCCTACTTTTGTGTCCCTTTATAAATAAAAACGTTTGAAAATAGTGACATCAGACTTCAACAGACTTCTCTATCTTTGCTGGTAAGTTATCCAGTTACGGGATTCGTAACACTAGTTACCCCATTGCTGAAGCTGTTCTTCATTGTATGCACTATTAGGTATACCAGTATCTACAACGCTTGTTTCTGAAACAAGAGTAAAAGCTTAGCCACTATCTTTTGATCCAACTCCCTAATAATTAGACTCTTGTGCTATTTTATTGATTTCACCTTTCATCTAAGTTCAATTTGATAGCTTTCAAGTATTTCATTCATAGTATTTACATGACATCCATCATTTAGAATATTTTATTCCAAATCAGTGGGTAATTAAATTCAATGAGAATAGTTAAATCAGCAAGAAGATGCAAATATGTCTTATTGCAAAATCTACTGACCCAGAATTTACTGAGAGAGTGTATCATGCATGGCCAGCTAGATCCACTTTGTTCTTGTGCCTTTCCATTCAATCATATTTTGCACTCCTGATTATTAAGAGTAAACACTAGTTAGGTCACATTGTTGGATCCGACTTGAATTTTCATTGTAATTTACTTTGCAGTTTAACAATTAATTATCTGCTTGTATTTTAAGTAGGCTTTGTATGCATACATTTACTATAACTATACAAAGTATAATTCTGAGAGCTTCTCTGTACTTCATTAAATGAGTAGATGCTTTCTAAATTGTTGTCTCTTATCTACAGATATGAATGGAATTTTTCTTATCTTTGGGCATAAAAGTAGCTGTTTTTGCTAGGTGCCATCTTTAGTTTCGACCTTCTTCAAGTAGTAGACTCGTCACTGTTCTGTTCCTGTTCTCTTTGTTCTATCAACTCTTCATAAAATGATTGTGAAGCAACAATGTCTTGTTCCTGAACCTTGGATTTAAACACCAGAATCCAGCAACATTGAGGGCTTTGCAACTATCAGATAAACTGAGTACATTTTGAAACAATGTAATGAGAAGAACAAGAAAGGAACAGAAAAGGCAGTGAATTAAATAAAGTGAATGAATTCAATATCAAAGTGGGTACAGAAAAGATTTAAGGGAATTGAAAAGGGAAACTAATTTGCTACCTGCATGAATGAGACTTCATATTTTTAATTGTTCACTTTTTGGTTGATTAGCCATCATTAATGATTATAACATTGTTAAAAGGCACTTATACAATTAAATACTTGACTTAATTTTCGGTGCGACTTTAATGGGAGCGATTAATGTGCAAATACAGCATCTTCCTGAAAATCATAAGGAAGCTAAAGGTAGTATGTCGTTTTGTGACTTGCGGTGATTTTTGGTTCTCGGATATCTCATTCCCACCACATTGCTAACTGATTTGCACATTAATAACAGTGTGCAGCATTTACATAACAGTATAGTATGAACGTAGAGTTCATCTTGTGAGTTCCTTTAAACTTTAAAATTCAGCCAGTGATGGAAGTAATTCAATAGTTTGTTGTCAAGTTCTTATTCTCTGCACAAATAAATACAGTCGAAAGGGAGACAGTTGCTGTAAGTTCATTTGATTTCCACTGGGCTTGTGAACACACTGGCAGGTTAACAGGCAAGCAGAACAAGTAACTAAAAAAGCAACAGCTATGTTGGCTACTAATACATCTTAAGAATGGATAAAAAACACATTTAAAATTATTTTACTGTACATTAAGAAATCTGTAAAGTTAAATATTCTTTTCCAAACTATAATTTTCCTAATTCAGAATATCCCTGAATACCTACAACTGATGCCTCTTTAAACAATCTCAAGAAAATGCCTAAGGAAACAGTTCCTGTTTTTGGATTTTGGACATTCTGAATGTTAAACATTAACAGGTTATTTTTGTGTACACACTTTAATGTTAACTGTAATCCTAGCACAATTGAGATACTTCTATTTAAATGATTTCTATCTATAAATTACTTAATGTACTCTGCACTCCAAAATACATTTTTGACTGGGTCCAAAAATTATTACTGTAGCCTCTGTTATGAATAACCACTGTGATTTATTATGCATTTTCCTATTTCCATAAAGAGTAATAGTTTATGCTTAAAGACTTAAATAAAAAAAATCCATGTGTCTCAGGAAAATCTACATTTACTCACAATTCCACAGTTACATCCAAGTAACTGCAGAATAATCAGTTACATCCAGGTTTTATTAACATCATGAAAAGATAAGGTTCTATCATCATTTTCCCAAAATACCTCAATCTGTATATTAAGTCATTTTAATCAGAGCTGTTCTATAGTACAAGATAATTTACTCCACTTTTCATTGTCAGATCAAGCCACCTGCTGAAATCACTGATGCAGAACAACTCAATATTAGCTCTGAAATTAGTAGCAATCCCCAGCTAAGCATTTGGCACATTCAGTACAGGACAACCACTATTAAAGGCATATAAGCCATCACCTGGGAGCCGAACAATTACTTGAGTAAGGAATCATTAAAATCATTTGGACTAAATCTTACCTATTGCACTCTGATAAAATATATTTCAGTTTACCTTTGGTCTAAATGAAAAATTTGACGAATATGTTTGGTTTCATTTTGTCAGCCTTCCCTGTAATTCAACTACTTCATTCAAAAATTATTCAGCAAAATTCAGCAAAAATGGTCAAACTGCAATAAACAACAGATTCTTTGGAGGAACATAAGAGAAAATATGTACAACATACAGTATAGATTAAATTTGATCTTCACAGAAATTTAACAAAGGGAGAGCGACAACTAAAATACTACAACAGATTTATAGAAATTGAATGTAGGTTAGGTTCCTTTATGTAATAATTTCTTCGATGTGTTTTAATAAAGATTTGCTATTTTACAATATTTATATCCATATCCATTGAGCATACCTACACCGGGTGCTGTGTTGGAAAGCAGCATCCATCATCAGGGACCCCCACCACCCAGGCCATGCTCTCTTCTCACGGCTGCCATCAGGAAGAAGGTACAGGAGCCTCAGGATCTGCACCACCAGGTTCAGGGACAATTATTACCTCTTAGCCATCAGACCATCATAACTTCACTCAACTTCATTTCATAAACAAGAGAAAATCTGCAGATGCTGCAAATCTAAGCAATACACACAAAATGCTGGAGGAACTGAGCAGGCCAGGCATCATCTATGATAAAAAGTAGAGTCGATGTTTCGGGCCGAGGCCCTTCAACAGGTCTGGAGAAAAAAAAGATGAGGAGTAGATAATTAAAGGTGGGGGAGGGAGAGAGTAACAAGGTCATAGATGAAACCGTGAGGGGAGGTATGAAGTAAAGAGCTGGGAAGTTGATTGGTGAAAGAGATACAGGGCTGGACAAGGGAAGGGGGAGTCAGATAGGAGAGAACAGAGGCCATGGAAGAAAGAAAAAGGGGGAAGACCACCAGAGGGAGGCGATGGGTGGGCAAGGACATAAGGTGAGAGAGGGAAAAGGGGATGGGGAATGGTGAAGGGGGGTGGCATTATTATCAGAAGTTTGAGAAATTGATGTTCATGTCATCAGGTTGGAGATCACCCAGACAGAATTGTTGTTCCTCCAACCTGAGTGTGACCTCATTGCAACAATAGAGGAGGCTATGGATTGATATATCAAAATGGGAATGGGAAGCGGAAATAAAATGGGTGGCCACAGGCAGTCCTACTTCTTCTGGCAGATGAAGTGTAGGTGTGCAACGAAATGGTCTCCCAAATTATGTCGGTTCTCACCGATATACAGGAGGCCACATCAGGTGTACAGGACACAATATATGACCTCAACAGACTTCCAGGTGAAGTGCCGCCTCACCTGGAAGGACTCTTTGGGGCCCTGAATGGCAGTGAGGGAGGAGTGTAGGGGTAGCTGTAGCATTTGTTCTTCTTGCAAAGATAACTGCCAGGAGGGAGATCAGAGGCCCAACAATGAACTGTACCCACAAGCAATTGACTCACTTTCATGGATTCTTCATCTCATGTTCTCAATATTTACTGATTATTTATTATTATTTTCATTTCTTTTTTCTTTAGTGTTTGCACAGTTTGCTGTCTTTTGCACATTGGTTGTTTGTTCACCCTGTTGGGTGTGGTCTTTCACTGATTCGATTATGTTTCTTGGATTTACTGAGTGTGCCCACAAGAAAACGAATCTCAAGGTTGTATATGGTGACATAAATGTACTTTGATCATAAATCTACTTTGAACTTTGTGGCTTCAGCACATTTCAAAGTGTTTCACAACAGACACGAGTATCTCTTTCACATCTCAAGACAGTCCCTATTTAGTCAGCTTAATTTATTTCAAATAACATACCTGCCATCCCAGAAATCAATCTGGTGAACCTTAATTGCAAATGTATCATTTGTTAGATAGGGCGATCAACTCTGTATGCAGTATTCCAGATAAACAGAGCAAAATATGTTTACTCTTGAGATAACTTCTTTTACGATAAGGACTAGTATTGAAATTCAAATCATTTTAATTTCTGAAATTTAAAAAAATGGTCCACCTCTCTACTTCCCCAACCAAAGATCTTATATTTTTCCACACTATATTTTCTTATTACTGCACAGAAGTCCACAGCCTCTTGAGTGATTCCCAGCAGAGCAATTCTATAGTCCCTTTCCTTGTAACTACAATTTACTACAATCCTACTAAGACATTTTTGGGGATGTGGAAGAAAATCAGAGCACTTAGGGAAAACTAATGTGGTCATGGAGAAAATATTCCAGAGACAGTATCAAAGGTCAGGATTGAATCTGGATCACCAGAGCTTTGACCAGCAGCATCGACCCTGCTGCCCTCCATCTGCCATGACATTGCCCATTCAGTTCATTTGTGTTCACCCCTTTAAAGCCTCTCTGCCTCTTTCTCAGAGTCCACATTGCTGCTGAGCTTCGTTTTGTTAGCTATATTTGAGATATTACACATGATCTCCTCATTCCAATCAGTGACAGAGTACAACTGAGGTCTCTATATTGACCTTTGTGGTGTCCCACCGGTCTCAGTATAACCTCAACCCCTTCCCTCTAACACAACCCTTTGCCCCATTAAACGATCATCAATCTACACATGGATATGACTAATGCAAGCTTGACTAATAATCTCGGTGTATCCTATTAATGAGGTCTTCCAAAAGTCTAAATATGCCACATTAGTGGTTGACTCTTATGTAATTCTGCCGGTCATAAACTCTAAAAATTCCAAAACTTTTGCAAGCATAATTTCCCTTTTTATATCCACAATGGCCAATCCTATTTTTATTCTCCATATCCCTTTTCCACTTCTGTAATAATACACCCCAATAATTTCACTACTGCTCTATAGTTCCCTCTCTTTCTTTCCTTTCTTACATATTGTGATTATATTTACTATTCCAATTAATGGAAACATTCTTGAATCTATGGAATTCAGGAAAAATTATGACGAGTGAAAGGCTGTGTCAGGGTCCGGTCCGGTCCGGAATCCGCATTCCGGGTCTCGATCCAGTCCAAGTGCTCTGGACTCCAGGTCTTGCAGCTGTCCCTCCCAGCCCCTTTAAGCCTGTTAAGATCAGCCTGGATCAAGGAGGCACACCTGTGGCTAATTCGGCTGCAGGTGTTTATATGGGGCCGTGGGACAGAGACTGGGTGGGTGGTGGTTTTGTTCTGTATATGCTCTATCTGGTTGGTCTTGTTCCTATGCTTCTCTCCTGTGTGCTGGTCCTGCTGTTCTGCCTTATTCTCCTTGCTTGTGCTGCCATGCTGTTGGGTGCCTTTCCCAATTTACCAATATACCTGGTGGATCACTGTAGTTTTGCTGCTTACCCTGGCCCCGGCTTCCTACCACTGCCTCTGTTGGGTGGTTCTAGCTGGACTGCCGCTGCCTGGTGAGGGTCCTGCCCCTTCCTACTTGTTGCCTTTGTTGGGTGGGTTCAGCCAGACTGCTGCTGCCCGTTGGGGGTTCTGCCCCCTCCTACTTGTTGCCTCTGTTGGGCAGGTCTGGCTGGACTGCTGCTGCCTGGTGGGGGTTCTGCCCCTTCCACCTATTGCTCCCTAAGAGTTGTGCCCTGCACCTGGCCAGGTGTCCACGACTGGCCCAGGCCTCTGTGTTTTCTGCCTGGGAGGCGGCCCTGCCCGGGATCCATGCGGCCTGCCACGAGAAATCTGCCTGCCTGCCCCGAACTGTGGGATCTGCCTGCCAGCCTGCCTGCCTCGCCTGAATTCTGGGATCCTCCTGCCTGCATTAACCCTTGCATGCCATGGCATCCCCATCCTGTCCTCCCCCTAGTACTTCAGTGTCTGCGTCCTGCGTTTGGGTCCATCTGGCCCCTGTTCCTGACAGGCTATTGAGATAAAGGTGCTATTTTTAACTGTCTGATTAGAAACTTACAAGATGTTTATCAGCTAAACTTATCAGACAAATAAATAGTAGTTATTCCTGGAACACCTTGTTTTGTACAATTTTCAATTTGGTCAGCCATTAGGTGAACAACATAAATACCTATTTTGGACATCCATTCAGGGCTTTATACCTGTAACATTTTACTATTCACCCTTACTTTCATATACTATCACGAATGCATTTGTGTTTCTGCCCTTTTTGTTAACTGTAAAGGCAGAGTGCAAATATGTACTATTGCATACCTCCTTCCAGTATCTTCCAAGAAACTCGTAGGTTAATAATTGTAATACCTTGAAGTGGTTAATGAAACAAGAAATTTTAATAAAAGAAAGTTAAAATTTGAGAGGATATGTAGTGTTGTTTCAGCTCCAAAACCTTCAAGCATGATTGCTTTCTCATATTAAGGTACTTTTATAATCTGCCAGATTTTATAATTAGCACATAAAGGCATCATTAGTGAAGCATACAACTTTTTTTGTTACATACCATCCTAAATGGTCAGTCCTCTGATTTGGAAACACTTTTCTACCTCTTATCATGAGGTAGTAGATACAATTTAATATTGATATCCCAGTTTAATGGAGTGGTTGTAGCATCTGGTATAATCATGTGAATGTTGACCATGTGTCCTGGAAAAGATTGATCAGTCTTTGATATGTTCCATTATTTGACTTTCATTTCTTCAGTTACAATTAGGCCCTGACTTGAGTTTCATCAATAAAATGTTGGCTTCATCTTCCTTATCTGATTCAGGTCTATCTGTATTTGGCATGGAAGGTGTAGTCCTGAAACTGGTTCTATTGGAATAAAATCTTCAAATAGAATTTTGCTGTTATGTCATTGAGAACTTTACTGTTCCTTGCTATTAAACAAAGTTCCACTGGAATTCCTCCCATGGTTGCTTCCTTGAGCCAAATCTTGATTTGTTTGTATTCTTTGGTAAATGAGGCATGATGTGTTCAATGAGTGATAAAGGCGTCCATCTACTGTCTGGGGAACATTGTTTACTGATTTGAGAAGCTAGCCAACACCCATTGTTTTAATTGTTGTTAATGTAATTGTGGTCATGTTCAGTTGAAAATCCATCATCATGGCATAGCAACTGTCACGTCCCACCATAGCACAAAACTACAGCAGAGTGAAGTTTGGGGAAAAAATTCCTCCCGTACTCAACGTGGTTCCTATGAATTTCTGCAAAAGGCTTGTTTGTATTCATTTTTCCCAAGTTTTGATAAATATTGCTTGAAGGTCAAGAAATTCTCTAGTTATACAATTGCTGCAGAGTTTACATGATCTTTCCTCTCCCTGCAGAAAATTAAGTCCAAAATTGATGAGTGAGCATTATTGACTTGGTTGAACACTGTTAATTGGCTTTGGATAAAATAGAAAGAATTTTCAATGATAAAAGTATTACTCCAATCAGTCAAGGTTGTTGCTCAGTGTAGCACTGGCTGAGGCAATGGTAATTACCATATAACCATATAACAATCACAGCACGGAAACAGGCCATCTCGGCCCTCTTAGTCCGTGCCGAACTCTTAATCTCACCTAGTCCCACCTACCCGCACTCAGCCCATAACCCTCCACTCCTTTCCTGTCCATATACCTATCCAATTTTACCTTAAATGACACAACTGAACTGGCCTCTACCACTTCTACAGGAAGCTCATTCCACACAGCTATCACTCTCTGAGTAAAGAAATACCCCCTCGTGCTTCCCTTAAACTTCTGCCCCCTAACTCTCAAATCATGTCCTCTTGTTTGAATCACCCCTACTCTCAATGGAAACAGCCTATTCACGTCAACTCTATCTATCCCTCTCAAAATTTTAAATACCTCGATCAAATCCCCCCTCAACCTTCTATGCTCCAATGAATAGAGACCTAACTTATTCAACCTTTCTCTAAAGTGCTGAAACCCAGGTAACATCCTAGTAAATCGTCTCTGCACTCTCTCTAATTTATTGATATCTTTCCTATAATTCGGTGACCAGAACTGTACACAATATTCCAAATTTGGCCTTACCAATGCCTTGTACAATTTCAACATTACATCCCAACTTCTGTACTCAATGCTCTGATTTATAAAGGCCAGCATTCCGAAAGCCTTCTTCACCACCCTATCTACATGAGACTCCACCTTCAGGGAACTATGCACTGTTATTCCTAGATCTCTCTGTTCCACTGCATTCCTCAATGCCCTACCATTTACCCTGTATGTTCTATTTGGATTATTCCTGCCAAAATGTAGAACCTCACACTTCTCAGCATTAAACTCCATCTGCCAACGTTCAGCCCATTCTTCTAACTGGCATAAATCTCCCTGCAAGCTTTGAAAACCCACCTCATTATCCACAACACCTCCTAACTTAGTATCATCGGCATACTTACTAATCCAATTTACCACCCCCATCATCCAGATCATTTATGTATATTACAAACAACATTGGGCCCAAAACAGATCCCTGAGGCACCCTGCTAGTCACCGGCCTCCATCCCGATAAACAACTATCCACCACTACTCTCTGGCATCTCCCATCTAGCCACTGTTGAATCCGTTTTATTACTCCAGCATTAATACCTAATGACTGAACCTTCTTAACTAACCTTCCATGTGGAACTTTGTCAAAGGCCTTGCTGAAGTCCATATAGACTACATCCACTGCCTTACCCTCATCAACATTCCTCATAACTTATCCAAAAAATTCAATAAGATTTGTCAAACATGACCTTCCACACACAAATCCATGCTGGCTACTCTTAATCAGATCCTGTCTATCCAGATAATTATAAATACTATCTCTAAGAATACTTTCCATTAATTGACCCACCACTGATGTCAAACTGACAAGTCTATAATTGCTAGGCTTACTTCTAGAACCCTTTTTAAACAATGGAACCACATGAGCAATACGCCAATCCTCTGGCACAATCCCCATTTCTAATGACATCTTAAAGATCTCCGTCAGAGCTCCTGCTATCTCTACACAAACTTCCCTCAAGGTCCTGGAGAATATCCTGTCAGGACCCGGAGATTTATCCACTTTTAAATTTCTTAAAAGCGCCAGTACTTCCACCTCTTTAATTGTCATAGGTTCCATAACTTCCTTACTTGTTTCCCACACCTTACACAATTCAACATCCTTCTTCTTAGTGAATACCGAAGAGAAGAAATTGTTCAAAATCTCTCCCATCTCCCTCAGCTCCACACATAGCTGACCACCCTGATTCTCTAAGGGACCAATTTTATCCCTCTTGCTTTTAATATAACTGTAGAAACCTTTCGGATTTACTTTCACCTTATTTGCCAAACCAACCTCGTATCTTCTTTTAGCTTTTCTAATCTCTTTCTTAAGATTCCTTTTACATTCTTTATACTCCTCGAGCAATTCCTTTACTCCATACTGCCTACATCTATTGTAGACATCCCTCTTTTTCCAAACCAAGTTTCTAATATCCCTTGAAAACCATGGTGCTTTCAAACCTTTAACCTTTCCTTTCAACCTAACAGGAACATAAAGATTCTGTACCCTCATAATTTCACCCTTAAATGACCTCCATTTCTCTATTACATCCTTCCCATAAAACAACTTGACCCAATCCACTCTCTCTAAATCCCTTCGCATCTCCTCAAAGTTAGCCTTTCTCCAATCAAAAATCTCAACTCTAGGTCCAGTCCTGTCCTTCTCCATAATTATATTGAAGCTAATGCTATTGTGATCACTGGACCCGAAGTGCTCCCCAACACATACATCTGTCAGCTGACCTATCGCATACCCTAACAGGAGATCCAACACTGCCCCATCTCTAGTCGGTACTTCTATGTATTGTTGCAAAAAACTGTCCTGCACACATTTCACAAACTCTAAACCATCCAGCCCTTTTACAGAATGAGCTTCCCAATCTACGTGTGGAAAATTAAAATCTCCCACAATCACCATCTTGTGTTTACTACAAATATCTGCTATCTCCTTACACATTTGCTCTTCCAACTCACGCTCCCCATTAGGTGGCCTATAATACACTCCTATCAGTGTTACTACACCTTTCCCATTCCTCAATTCCACCCAAATAGTCTCCCTAGAGGAGCCCTCTAATCTATCCTTCCAAAGCACCGCCATAAGATTTTCTCGGACAAGCAATGCAACACCTCCTCCTCTGGCCCCTCCTACTCTATCACACCTGAAGCAACTAAATCCAGGAATATTTAGTTGCCAATCACACCCTTCCTGCAACCATGTTTCACTAATAGCTACAACATCATAATTCCAGGTATCAATCCACGCTTTAAACTCATCCACCTTTCTTACAATGCTCCTAGCATTAAAATAGATACATTTAAGATACTCTCCACCTCCTCCTCTCTTTTCATCCCTAACAATGCATTCAAATTTATTATCCTTTTCTTTCTTCTCCCCTACATCTTCGGGCTGAGCGCATCCCTTCTCCATCACCCGCCTTTCCTCCTTCACACACAGTCTACTTACTTGCTCTACTGGTGAACTAACCTCCTCTCCCACAGTTTCCTCAAATTGATTCCCACCCCCCCCCCATCTTACTAGTAGCCCAGTAACCTAGCAAACCTCCCTGCTAGGATATTGGTCCCCCCAGGATTCAAGTGTAACCCATCCTTCTCGAACAGGTCACGCCTGCCCCAGAAGAGGCCCCAATGATCCAGAAACTTGAATCCCTGCCCCCTGCTCCAATCCCTCAGCCACACATTCATCCTCCACCTAATTCCATTCCTACTCTCACTGTCGCATGGCATAGGCAGTAATCCCGAGATTACTACCTTTGCGGTCCTTCTTCTTAACTGCCTTCCTAACTCCCTATACTCTCGTTTCAGGACCTCTTCCCCTTTCCTACCTATGTCATTGGTACCTACATGTACCACGACCTCTGGCTCCTCACCCTCCCACTTCAGGATATCTTGGACGTGATCAGAAACGTCCCGAACCCTGGCACCAGGGAGGCAAACTACCATTCGGGACTCCCGATCACCTCCACAGAACCGCCTGTCTGAACCCCTGACTATCGAGTCCCCTATTACTATGGTCCTATCCCTACCCTTCTGAGCTACAGGGCCATCCTCTGTGCCAGAGGCCCGGCCACTGTCACTTCCTCCAGGTAGACTGTCCCCCCCCCCCCCAACAGTACTCAAACATGAGTACTTATTGTCAAGGGGTACAGACAATGGGGTACTCTCTACTTACTTGCCATGTTGTTTTATGCCATTGGCATACATAAATTTGCCTGGTGTTATTTGGGTTCTGAGAAGAGAAAGATCAAAGGCAGCCTCAATGGCAATCCATTTTATTTTCACAGGTATCCAGCTTGCCTGTGATCAAGATGGATGCAAATGGAAATTAGATATCTGAGTTAAGACATAGCATCCATTGGTATTAAATGATGCCTTAAACAGGAAGATTGGTGACTCTATTACCAATCTTTCCCTGGCTCTGGGGCTATTCGTAAACTTCAATTTTTAAGTGTTCTTCCAACAGAAAGCCACATACAATAATTCTACATTTATAGGCTGTCAGTTTGACAAAACAGAATAACTGTGGAAGTCTGGTGATCAACAGTATAAATTAAAATAAAGCATTCTGACAGGCAACAACTGCGATGAGAGAAATGAAGTCAATGTTCTTTCATCAAAAGTGGAAAATATAAAGTAGGTTCTAAGAAACAGGGAAATCAAAGGAATGAATGAACTTTTATTTCGGTCAGTACAAACATAACAAATATCATCATTTTCAAAGATGATTTCATAATAATGATTTCATAAAACAAAATTAAAATAAAAATCTTTAAAACAGACTGAAAGGGTGTAGCCTGAAGCTACAGCTTTTTACGCCTACCCCTCTTACTTATACAAAAACATATTTGGTGTCAATCATCACATCAAAACAAAAAATTTCATAATTTTTTAACACAAAATCCAATTCCAAGTATCATTTATTTACATTACTCCCACTCATTTTAAATCATTTATTTTATATTTATTCATTAAATTATTTCTAAATAATTTTTAACCTTATGTGTGATACATGTTTTTAAATTCTTACAACTCTTCCATAGATTCACCCCTCTGACTGAAATACAATGATTTTTTACATTTGTTCTTATCCTTTGTTTTTGAAATATACATGTTCCTCTCAAATCACGTTGTCTTCCTCTCATTTTGAACAATCTTTGGATACTTTGCGGTGACTGTCCATTTTTTACTTTAAACATAATTTGTATTATTTAAAAATCTACAAAATCTCTGAATTTTAAAGTATTTAGTTGAATAAATAGTGGATTGGTTGGCTCATAATAACTTGTCTTATTTACAATTCGTATGGCTTTCTTTTGGAGTAGAAAAATTGAGGTTTTTTTGTATGCATTTCCCCATACCTCTACACAGTAAGTCATGTATGGGACTATAAGTGAACAGTATAATATATACGAAGATTCCTGATTTAAGAAATCTTGCGCTTTGTAAAGTCTTGCAACAGATTTTGACATAATTTATATGTGGTTTCCAGCTTAATTTATTATCTATTACCACTCCTAAAAATTTTGTTTCAGATACCTTATCAATTTCAACATCATTTATTCTAAGTTTACTCTTTGAGTTTGGTACACGGTTTCCAAATATTATGAATTTAGTTTTACTTAGATTCAGTGATCATTTGTTAGTATCAAACCATTTCTTTATAATTTTTAGTTCTTTCTCCACTGTATCCAAAAGTTGTTTCAGATGTTCCCCACTACAAAATATAGTTGTATCATCAGCAAATAATATATATTTTAATGTCTGAGAAACATTAAAGGGGAGAATTGGAAAGCAGAAGAACAAGAGGAGATTACAAAAAAGTGTAGCTTCAAGAGGCTACAAAATCTCCTTAGTTTCAACATCTCTCTTTCTGGATCCTGGACTTCTTGACAGAAAGGCCACAGTTCAGTGTGTGTTGGCAGAAACATCACTAGCTTCATCACACACAAAATGCTGGTGGAACGCAGCAGGCCAGGCAGCATCTATAGGGAAAAGCGCTGTCGACGTTTTGGACTAGCTTTATACCACGGCTGCATGCTCAGCCTGCTGACACATGACTGCATTGCTAGATCCAGTTCAAACAGAACCTTAAAGTTTGCTGATGACACAATACTGGTTGGTCTAATCTACAACAATGGTAAGATGCAACACAGAGAGGAAGTAGAGCGGTAGTAGAATGATGAGAGCACAACAACTTTAGTCTCAACATGGACAAGACCAAAGAGATGACTGTGGACTTTAGGAAGAACAACCTTTCACCGCAGATACACAACTCCTCCATGGAGAGAGTTAAGGCCACCAAGTTTCTGAGAGTGCACAAAATAGACAATTTCACCTGATCGGTCAACACCACTTCTTTGTCAAAAAAGCACAGTAGCATCTCCACTTCCTGAAGAGATTGAGGTGAGTAAGGCATTTCCATACCACCCCAGTTTGACCAGTTTTTATAGGAGCACCATTGAAAGTGTCCTGACTAGCTGCATCACCATCTGGTACAAGAATTCCAAGGCATCTGGGTACAAGAATTCCAAGGCATCTGGTCACAAGTCACTACAAAGTATTGTGAGGATTGCTGAGAGGATCATCGGGGTCTCTTTTCCGCCCATTAGAGATATTTATCTGGAGCATTGCATGTGCTGCATTCCCTCTCATCCTTCCAACAATCTTTTTCACCTGCTACGATCAGGTAGGAGGTACCACAGCAATAGGACAAGAATTGTTAGGATAAGAAACTGCTTCTTCCCCCAGGCCATCAGACTACTGAACTCCCTGCCATCACCCAGGACTCATCACATATGAAGTGCCAGAAGTGTTACACTGTTTACTTTTTCACTTGTATCGTATATGCACCTTATTATTTGTGGTAATATTACTTAATGTTTTGCGTGGTTAGTTATATGTACTGCACTTCAGTCCAGAATTACGTTGTTTTGTTTGACAGTTTACAGATGAATGACAATAAACTTGAATTTAGAAATTTGTTAAGTATGGATATTAGAAGGAGGAAATGGCAGTGCTCAGTGCATTGAATACATAATGATGGTTCATAGAGTCATAGAACACGGTAGCACTCCATACACCACCCATCCATATGCCTATCTAAATTACTCTTAAATGTTGAAATTGACCACATAGTTGGCAGCTCGTTTTGCACTCTCACCACACTCTGAGTGAAGAAAATCCCCCTCATGCTCTCCTTAAGCATTTCACCACTTAACCCATGACCTCAACTTGTAGTCTCACCCAACCTCTGTGGAAAAAGCCTGCTTGCATTTACCTTATCTATACCCCTCATCTATTTTATACACCTCTATCAAATCTCCCCTTAATCTTCAATGATCCAGGGAATAAAGTTATAGCCTATTCAACCTTTCCCTATAACTCAGGTCCTCAAGTCCCAGCAACATCCTTGTAAATTTTCCTTGCACTCTTTCAATCTTATTGACATTTTTCCTACAGGCAGATGACCAAAACTACACACAATACTCCAAATTCGGCCTCACCAACATCTTTACCACTTCAACATAATATCCCAAGTCCTGTACTCAATACTTTCTTTTATGGAGGCCAATGTTAAAGCTTTCTTTACAGCCCTATCTACCTGTGTCACCACTTTCAGGGAATTATGTATCTCTATTCTTAGATCCCTCTGTTCTACTCTACTCCTCAGTACTCTACTGTTCACAGTGTAAGTCCTACCCTGTTTTGTCCCCCCAAAGTGAAACACCTCACACTTGTCTGCATTAAATTCCATCTGCCATTTTTCAACCCATACTTCCAGCTGTCAAAGCTCGGAGTGCGGAATCATATTCTTTCTTCTCCAGCCCCTGACCATTCCCACCCACCTATTACCTTCCAACTAGTCTCTTATGGGGATATGAGGACATAACAGACTGCAAATGCTGGAACCTGGAGTAACAAAGTATCTGCTGGAGGAGCACCTTCTGTAGGAGGGAAGGAATTTAAACATTTTGGATCAAAACCCTGCATCAGAACCAAGATGCTTAAATGACATTGGAATGACTGGCTGAATGGAAAAGGTGATGGGGCAACTCTAACAATAAAGGATGATTATTAGGATAATATACCATCTATAAATTTGCTGAGGATACAACCATTGTTGGTAGACTCCCAGGTAGTGACAAGAGGGTGTACAGGAGTGAGATATACCAACTAGTGGAGTGGTGCAGCAGCAACAACCTGGCACTCAACATCAGTAAGACGAAAAGGAACACATACCAATCCTCATAGAGGGATCAGAAGTGGAGAGAGTGAGCAGCTTCAAGTTCCTGAGTGTCAAGATCTCTGAGGATCCAACCTGGTCCCAATATATCAATATAGTTATAGAGAAGGCAAGACACTGGCTATACTTTATCAGGAGTTTGAAGAGTTTTGGCATATCAACAAACACTCTCAAAAGCTTCTATAGTTATACCATGGAGAGCATTCTGACAGGCTGCATCACTGTCTGGTATGGAGGGGCTACTGCACAGGACTGAAAGAAGCTGCAGAAGGTTGTAAATCTAGTCAGTTCCATCCGACAAAGTACTCAGTACATCTTTAGGGAGCGGCGTCTCAGAAAGGGAGAGTCCATTATTAAGGACCTCCAGCACCCAAGGCATGACCTCTTCTCACTGTTACCATCAGCCTGAAGGCACACACTTAGCAATTCATGAACAGCTTCTTCCCCTCTGCCATCTGATTGCTAAATGGACAATGAATCTTTGGACACTACTTTCTTTCTTTTTCGTTTTTTAAAATCTGTTCAATATACATAATTGATTTACTTGTTTATTTTATTATTTTTTTCTCTCTGCTAGATGATGTATTGCATTGAATTGCTGCTGCTAAGTTAACAAACCACGTCACATGCCGGTGATAATAAACCCGATCCTGATTCTGATTCTGATACTAGAGATTATTTTACCTCAAAAAGACTACAAATAGAATCAGTTTGGGTGGAGTTAAGAAGTAACAAAGAAACTATCAATGTAAATGGCTTACATAAACCTCCTGCCTCCTCCAAAACAATCTATCCCTCCAAAAGTAGTTCTGCAGTAAAACAGCTTGTGACAATTACAAGCAACGATCAGAAGTGATTTTGATCTTCACATAGATTGGACAAATTAAGATTCCAAAGATAATCTCAAGGACAAGTTCATGCAAAGCTCTTAAAATAGTTTCCTGACCCTGTGCCAAGTTCAATTGATTTCCCAGCTTTCAGCTTATGTATTTTGAGAGGACCGGAAGTGACGGCATTGATGAATACTTATTTTTGTGAGATATTATAAACAGCCCCCTTTTTTTTCTTTTATATTACTTATTAGTTATAGTTATTAGATTAGATTAGCTAGTTCTGCATTATGTAATTTTTTTTGTTTTTTTTTTCTTTCTTTTTTTCTGTTTTTTTTATATTATACATTATGAAATATTTAGATTTACTATGTCCATACATATATCTTATGGCTTATGTCTTGGTAAACTCATTTATATTGTAACTATTATGTATGTTTTTTTTTTCATATGTAATGGAATGTGTATGTTGGTAATTTCTTTATCAATATATCATCTGTATTCTGTCCATATAATTAATATTAATAAAAAGATTTAGAAAGAAACAGAGAGGAAAAAAAAAGTTTCCTGTGAAACAACCTATTGTTTCATTTTGCTTTTCAGGAACGTATAATTTAGGTTTGTAATTATAATTCATAATCATGACAAGGCCACTACAGGAGAATTCTGTGGTAGCAGGGTAATAGTAACCTGTATTATTTGAACTTTAAAACAGGTTTCATCACATCACTTTAGTTCTAGAAAACTACATAAATTTCATTTTTTTAAATTTCTGGTACAAATTTCAGAATGTTGGCAACTTATGCTTTGATAATTTTCAGTTAAATATTAAATACAGTTTAGTCACTTAGTCATCAATTTCCAATTATATGGAGTGGTAGCTTGCCAATAGCTAATTACAGAAGAGAAAATGACACCTCAGCAGTTATGACTTGTTCATTTTTACAGATGACAAATCATTTAGTGTAAAGGATTAAATCTGGAATTAAAGACACCGGACAAATTAAATGTGAACAATCTTTCAGTTAAAGAAAATAATGAGCCCTTCAGTCTGTCTTCCTACAATCCTACAGCTGAAACCTGTTCAACCTAATCTTGATGAGATCTAAGATGCTTCTTCCAACAACCATACTGAGGGAGACAATCCTGTAACATAACACTTTCATTAAAAGCCGTTTAAACCCTGCCTTTAATATAGTTCTTTACCAATATATACGTCTCCCTTATCAGTTTCCCTGCATCAAGCCTAAAAGTCTATACTGGCTTATATCCCAGAATCATTAATATAAACATCTCAATCATGTCCCAGAAGAATAATATATGTATTTTATTCAATATATAGTTTCTCAACAATATTAATAATTCCTCTGGGGATTTTTGAAATTCAACTTAATATTTATTTTGTAAAAGATCTGTTGCTTAATAATTCAAGCTATGATTTTATTAAGTGGTGCACTGGAATTGTTTCTTATTTTGCAGTCAAATATATATATATATATACATCAAAATTATAAACTAATCATTTGAATTTAATATTTCCTATGCTACTTGTATTTAAATTTTATTTCACCTATCTCCAATGGAATAAAATTCTAAAACAAGTATAAATAGTTATTTTATTTAAATTTTCAATCAAAGAACTTATGTTGAACATTTGAACTGTATTCATGTCATTTTTAAAATACACAATGGAATAAAATACAGTTTGTACTGAGAAATAAATAATAGATTCAAATTTAATAACAAAACTAGGCAAAGTATGCAGTCAGCTCAAGTCTGTCATGTCTTAAGTTGTTTCTGTCTGGTTCGCTCACTAGTCAAATTTAATATTCATCTGCTGAAATATATCAAATGACTTTTCTTCAAAAAAAGTTACAATATGCTGAAAAGAAAGCTTCTAATTGCAATACTGCAAAAAATGTCCAAGGTCCACCTCATAGAACTGTTCAAAAAAGTGCTCTTTAAGCTGCCTAGAGATGCCCATCAAACACATTAAGTTGCTGAACGATGCCAGAAATATAATATCTAAAATCAGGCAGGCTATACTAAAAGGACTCAGTAAATCATAAACAAGGCAAACCACTCATATTGTTCATATTCCTTTATGACAAGTTGTAAACTAACAGATAACATATCATAGTTTCCTCTGGAAATCCATGCTACAGTACTGACTGACTTGTTGGGCAATATCAACAAAAATAGGGAATGTAGGTCAATGAAAAAGGTCCATTTTCTCTTTGCTAGAAATTTTAAAAACATCTAGCCTTTTTGTGTTAAACAAAACATTTTTATTTCCTCTGTTCTTTGGGAAGGACTGCTACCTACTGTTAAAGGGTGCCTTTAGGGGCAGAAGATCAAAGTTAGAAATAATCAGTTCACAAGTTCAATCTCTTGTCACTGCTTTAATCACTGTTTATCATCCTTTAGAGTTAATTTACATTGATATACTATATACAGGGATGCAAAAGTTTGGGCACTCCTGGTCAAAATTTCTTAATTAGCTTGTTAGGGCTATGGCTTGTTCACAGTCATCATTAGGAAAGGCCAGGTGATGCAAAGTTCAAATCTTTATAAATACCCTGACTCCTCAAACCTTGGCCCAACAATCAGCAGCCATGGGCTCCTCAAAGCAGCTGCCCAGCACTCTGAAAATTAAAATAAATGATGTCCACACCTAAGAAATCCATTCCTGCAGTTATATCATTGTTGGCTCAATTTAGTGATTTTTTCAGGTATAAATTAAATCTTAATAAGAGTGAATTGTTTCCTTTAAATAGACAATTTCCAATTTATGGAAATTTACCTTTTAAATTAGTTAATGACTCTTTTATTTACTTAGGGATTAAAATCACAAAAAAACTATAAGGACTTATTTAAGGTTAATTTTTACCCTTAATTGATCAGATTAAATGTTTGTTTACTAAGTGGTCACCAGTATCTTTATCTCTGATAGGAGGGATTAATGCTATTAAGATGGTTATTTTACCCAAGTTTTTATATATATTTCAAGTGATACCAACTTTTATTCCGAAATCCTTTTTTGCTAATATTGATTCAAAAATTTCCTCATATATATGGCAGAATAAAAATCCTAGATTAGGTAAAAAATATTTACAGAAGGCAAGGAAGGAAGGTGGATTGGCATTGCCTAATTTTAGATTTTATTATTGAGCAGTTAATATCCGATATTTGATACGTTGGTTAAAGGATTGGGATATATCTTTTAGCCCTCATTGGGTGAACCTGGAAATTAAATCTGTACAAGGATTTGCAATGGGTTCTATTTTAGGGACTTCTCTTCCCTTTGCTCTTTCTAAATTGCTGAAACGAACTGACAACCTGATAGTTAAACAGACTTTACGTATATGGTTTCAATTTCGGAAATTTTTTGGGTTGACTCAGTTTGTTTTAAATATTCCTATTTTATCCAATTGCTTTTTTTATCCTTCTGTTATAGACCAAGCTTATTCAGCTTGGAAGACCAAAAGATTACTATGATTTTCCAATTTATTTTTGGATAATTGTTTTATGTCTTTTGAACAATTATCTAATAAATATAATTTGCCTAGATTTCATTTTTTTAGATATTTACAGATTAGGAATTTCTTAAACACTGTACTTCCTACTTTTCCAAATTTTGTCTCTTCAGGTATTTTGGAGTTTGAACTAAATCCTTCTCAGAAAGGGCTATTATCAAAACTTTACAATATAATTATGAAGATACATTCAGAGCCCTTCTATAAGATTAAAAATGATTGGGAAAGAGAACTTAACCTTACTATCCCTATTGAGAATTGGGATAAAATTCTTCAATTAGTTAATACATCATCTATATGTGCTGAACATTCATTAATATAGTTTAAGGTTGTGCAAAGGGCTCATATGTCCAAGGATAAATTGGCTCATTTTTATTCCTATATAAATCCTATTTGTGACAGATGTCATTCTGAGATAGCGTCTTTAACTCATATGTTCTGGTCGTGTCCACTTTTGAAAAAATATTGGAAAGACATTTTTGATATTATTTCTACGGTATTGAACATTGATTTACAACCTCATCCTATTACTGCAATTTTTGGTTTACCAATGACGGACTCACTCCATTTATCCTCTTCCGCTTGTCGAATGATTGCATTTCTGACATTAATGGCTAGAAGATCTATTTTGTTGAATTGGAAAGAAATTAATCCTCCTACTGTATTTCATTGGTTTTCTCAAACTATGTTATGTCTAAATTTAGAAAAAATTATAAGTGTTGTATTTGATACTTCTATTAAATTTGAAAAGATATGGAGACCATTTATTCAATATTTTCATATGATGTAATATGACCCTGTTCCAAGCCTATTTGTTTTTCCAGTTTCTATTTTATATATGTTGAGAGGATCGGAGTTGATGACACTGATGATTTTGTATTTTTGTGAGTTATTATAAACAGCCCTTTTTTTCCATTTTTTTCTTTTTCTCTTTATTCTTTTTTTGTTTTTTTCCTTATTTGTTATTAGATTATTAAATTAGTTTTTTTTGCATATTTTTTTCTGTTTTTTTAAATATATTTATTTTGATATACCTAGGTTTGCCTTGTTTATTCGTAAATTGTATCATCCATGATTTGGGAATACTCATTTATACTGTAACCATTGCTTATGTATTCTTTCATGTTCAGTTGAAATGTGTATGTTTGTAATCCCATTATCTAGGTATCAATTTTATTTGTTGATATTAATAATAATAATAAAAAGATTGAAAAATAAATGATGTCCACAAATCAGGAGAAGGCTATAAGAAGATAGGAAAGTGTTTTCAGGAGCCATTTCCTCAGTTCGTAATGTAATTAAGAAATAATAGTTAACAGGAATGGCAGAGGTCAAGTTGAGGTCTAGAAGACCAAGAAACCTTTCTGAGAGAACTGCTCATAGGATTGCTAGAAAGGCAAATCAAAACCCCCGTTTTACTGCAAAAGACCTTCAAGAAGCTTTAGCAGACTCTGGAGTGGTAATGCACTGTTCTACTGTGCAGTGACACCTGCACAAATATGACCTTCATGGAAGAGTCATCAGAAGAAAACCTTTCCTGCATCCTCACCACAAAATTCAGAGTCAGAAGTTTGCAAAGGAACATCTAAACAAGCTTGATACATTTTGGAAACAAGTCCCATGGACTAATTAAGCTAAAATAGAACTTCTTGGCCACAATGAGCAAAGGTATGTTTGGAGAAAAAAGGGTGCAGAATTTCGTGAAAAGAACACCTCTTCAACTGTTAAGCATGGGGGTGGATCGATCCTGCTTTGGGCTTGTGTTGCAGCCAGTGGCACGGGGAACATTTCACTGGTAGAGGGAAGAATGAATTCAATTAAATACCAGCAAATTCTGGAAACAAACATCACACGGTCTGTAAAAAAGCTGAAGATGAAAAGAGTATGGCTTCTACAACAGGATAATAATCCTAAACACACCTCAAAATCCACAATGGACTACCTCAAGAGGCGCAAGCTGAAGGTTTTGCCATGGCCCTCATAGTCCCCCACCCTGAACATCATCGAAAATCTGTGGATAGACCTCAAAAGAGAAGTGCTTGCAAGATGGCCCAAGAATCTCACAGAATTAGCAGCCTTTTGCAAGAAAGAATGGGTAAAAATCCCCCAAACAAGAATTGAAAGACTCTTAGCTGGCTACAGAAAGTGTTTACAAGCTGTGATACTTGCCAAAGGGGGTGTTACTAAGTACTGACCATGCAGGGTGCCTGAACTCTTGCTTCGGGCCCTTTTCCTTTTTTGTTATTTTGAAACTGTAAAAGATAGAAATAAAAAAGTAATTTTGCTTAAAATATTAAAGGAAATGTGTCATCTTTAGCTTTATGCCTTTTGGAAATCAGGTCACCTTTTACTTGCTTATCTATTCACAGTATCAGAAATTTTGACCAGAAATGCCCAAACTTTTGCATGCCACTGTAGCCTGATAAACGTTTACTACCAACTTCTTTGAATCATGAGTAATGATGTGGAAATGATTACTGATTTCATCAGAAGGAAACCAGAGCCAGTTCTCATCAGGGAATCAAAAGTGGAGAAGGTCAGAAACATTAAATTCCTCAGTGTTACCATTTTAGAGGATCTATCCTGAGTCCAGCACTTACGTGCCATTGCAAAGTAAGCATGGCAGTACCTCTATTTTCTTAAAAGTTTGCGAAGATTCAGTATCTCATCTAAGACTTTGACATGTTTGTGTGGTGTAGAATATATTGACTGGTTGCATCACAGCTTGGTATAGAAATATTAATGCCCTTGAATGGAATTAGCCTACAAAATATAGTGGATATGGCCCAGTCCATCATTGGTAAAGCCCACCCCACCATTGAGCACATCTACACAGGGCACTAACACAGGAAAGTATCGTCCATCATCAAGGATGCCCACCATCCAGGCTATGCTCTCTGTTCGCTGCTGCCATCAGGAAGAAGGTACAGGAGCCACAGGACACACACCACCAGGTTGAGAAATAGTTATTACCCCTAAACCATCAGGTTCTTGAACCAGGGGATATAACTTCACTCAACTTCACTTATCCCATCACTGAACTGATTCCACAACCTATGGACTCATTTTCAAGGACTCTTTATCTCATGTTCTCAATATTTATTACCTATTTATTTATTTATTATTACGGTTGTTGTATTTTTAATTTTTCTCAACTCAGGCTGGTAAACCCAGAGCTACAGGCATAGAGAAGCACACTCATTTCTGGTCTCTCTTGGCATTTTCAGCATTTATTGTCTTGAATTTCTTGGTCATTTATTGTGTGTTTTTTGTGTTAAACATATGGTTCTGTATTGCCACAAGCAAACCCTGTTTCTGGGAAGTGATCTCCAACTCTGAGCCAAACATTCAACACTTTGTTGTTGACACCTAGTCTGCTCAGATCATGGAGTTGTCTTCCATGGAGGGTCATGCTCTTTCATTGGTTAACTTTTACTTCTGTAGCGATAATTTCTTCATTTTTCTGCTTTGTGGTTTCATTTCAGCTTAGTGGTGCATACTTCTTATCAGAATTGCATATGCCCGTGTGGAGCACTGAATCATGTTTTCGTTGATGAAAATATATTCTTAGAAGTTTTACCTGACGGTTGTGTAAATTTTATACGTCTGTCGTTCCACTTCCTCCTTCTGCCCTGGGTGGTGTTAATCTAAGTGTATTTGAGTGTACATACAATTTTCTAAAATTTTTCATTTGATTTCTTATTTTTCTTTTTAAATATTCCAGATCAGTTTCGGACCAAGATATTATGCCAAAATAATATAGGTACAACAAAGGCATTTATTGCCTTTAATTATATTTTTACTGTTGAGCTCTGTTTCACAGATTTTCTTAAGCCAATTCTGCCAAAAAAATTTCTTTTATCACACTATGATCTATTTTGTTTGCTTGTTGATATCCCTTAGACTAATATGTTTCATATTCATCCATCCTAATATGTTTCATATTCATCCATCAGTTGTTTTGATTCCTGCCGTTCGATTTTGTGTTCTATTAGCTCTAATGCACCTTTCTTTATGTTTAATGTTCTGCATTTATCCAGTCCAAAATACGTTTATATATTTCAAAATTAGTTTCATTATTTGAATTAACTACTTTAGCTTTACTGATGAAGAAACATATAATTTCAAATCATCCTTGAATAAAATTATTGTAATTAATAATATATACTAAAACTGTTAATATTATTATTTCTTATTTTCTTTTTGTATTTGCACAGTTTGCTGTTCTTTGCACATTGGGTGTTTGTCTGTCCTGTTGGGAACAGACTTTCATTGATTCTGTTGTGTTTTTAGTACTTACTATGATTGCCCGCAAGAAAATGAATCTCTAAATTGCATATGGTGACATATATGTACTTTGAGAATACAGTTACTTTAAACTCTTCTGTGGATTTGTTGAGATAAGCAGTAGAAATCCTTTGCATTTAGTACATATATTGTCGTCTAGTCTCTTCCAGCAAGGAAGAATACACACAGCAGCTTGAGGGTAAATTAATGAAGGATAATAAAAAAAAATTATTTTCATCTGAAATTTTTAAATATAATAATTTGCTACTAACCTTGAATTAACATTACTAATGTCCATAGTGAGGAGTCAAAGATAGATGTTAGAGATTCTGCTGCTCCTTTGATATATATTAGTCAGGTATTCAAAACTCAGCTTTTTTATGAGATAATTTTTCATTCATAAGATGGCAACAGATAGAATGTAAGGACCACTACTATACGACTCAGCTCTTTATTAACATCAACAATTTTCTTAATTGGATCTTATTCAAATAATAACACAAGCCAGCAAATATAACGAGGTTGAATTCAGGTGGCTCCCTACGGAGTTAAACCATAAGACCCTAAGACAAAGGAGCAGAATTAGGCCATTCAACCCATCGAGTCTGCTCCACCATTCCATCATGGTTGATCCTGGATCCCACTCAATCCCATATAACTGCCTTCTCACCATCCTTTAATGCCCTGACCAATCGGGAAACTATCAACTTCTACCTTAAACATACCCACGGACTGTGCGTCCTCCACAGAATGTGGCTGAGCATTGCACAGATTCACTGCTTCCTGAAATCCTCCTTAACTCTGCTCTAAAAGGTCGCCCCTCAATTTTGAGGCTGTGCCCTCTACTTCTACATGCCCCCACCACAGGAAACATCCCCTCCATAACCACCTATCTCGGTAAGTTTCAATGACATTTCCCCCTTATTCTTCTAAATTCCAGTAAGTCAGGGCCCAAAGCTGCCAAACGCTCCTCAAGTGTTAACCCCTTCATTCCTGGAATCACCCTCATAAATCTCCTCTGGACTTTCTTCAATAACAGCATATCCCTTCTGAGATATGGGACCCAAAACTGTTGACAATTCTCCAAGTGCAACCTGATTAGTGTCTTATAAAGGCTCAGCATTATCTCCTTGCTTTTATATTCTATTCCCCGTGAAATAAATGCCAGCGTTGCATTTGCTTTCCTTACTACAGACTCAACTATAAATTAACCTTCTGGGAGTCTTGCACGAGAACTCCTAAATCCCTCTGTATCTCTGATGTTTGAACCTTCTCACCACTTAGGTAATAGTCTCCACTATTGTGCTTTTTGTCAAACTGCATTATCATATATTTCCCTAAAGTGTATTCCATCTGCCACCTTTTTGCCCATTCTTCCAAGGTGTCTAAGTCCTGCGGCAAAAGCATTGCTTCTTCAGCACTACCTATCTTTGTATCGTACACAAACTTTGCCACAAAGCTATCAATTCCATTATCCATTTTATTCCCACTCGCTGCCTCCTGCCTGCCAGCCATTCCTCTATCCATGCCAGTATCTTTCCTATAATGCCAAAGGATTTTATCTTTTTAAGCAACCTCATGTGTGGCGCTTTATCAAATACCTTCTGAAAATCCAAGTAAATGGCATCAACTGCCTCTCCTTTGCCCATGCTACTTGTTACTTCCTCGAAGAACTCTAACAGATTTATCAGGCAAGATTTCCCTTTACAGAAACCGTGCTGACTTTGAATTGTTTTATCATTAGTCTCTAAGTACCCCGAGACCCCAACCTTAATGATAGACTCCAATACTTTTCCAACCACTGAGGTTAGACTAACTGGCCTAAAATTTCCTTTCTTTTGCCTTCCTCCCTTCTTAAAGAGTGGAGTAACATTTTCACTTTTCCAGTTCTTCAGGACAATGCCAGAATCAAGTGATTCATGTAAGATCATGACCAGTGCATCCATTATTTCTTAAGCAACCTCTCTCAGGACTCTGGGATGTAGTCCACCCGGTCCAGGTGACTTATCGACCTTAAGAGCTTTGAGCTTTGGTAGGACTTTTACCTTTGTAATTGCAATGGCACTCACTCCTGCTCCCTGACACTCAAATACCTTTGCCACACTGCTACTGTCTTCCACAGTGAAGACTGATGCAAAGTACCTATTACGTTCAGCTGCCATTTCTTTGTCCCCCATTACTACCTCATCAACATCATTTTCCAGTGGTCCAATATCAACTCTCACTTCCCTTTCACTCTTTATAGAACTGAAAAAATCTTCTAGTATTTCCTTTATATTATTGGCTCGTTTGTCCCCATATTTCATCTTTTCCCTGCAAATAGCTTTTTCAGTTGCCTTTTCTTGGATGTTAAAAGCTTCCCAATTATCCAACTTTGTACTCACTTATATGTCCTTTTCTTGGCTTTTATGCAGTCCTTAACTTCCCTTATCAGCCAAGGTTGCCTACCCCTGTCATTTAAGAACAACTTCTTCTGTGGGAAATAGCTATCCTGCACCTTGTGAACTATTCCCAGAAAATTCAGCCATCTCTGCTCTGCCATCATTCCTGCCAGTATCTTCCTCCAATCCACCTGGGCAAGCTCCTCTCTCATCCTTCTGTAATTCCCTTTATTCTACTGCGATACTGATACATGTGGCTTATGCTTCTCACTCTCAAATTGTAGCATAAATTCAATCATATTATGATCACTGACTCCTAAAGGTTCCTTTACATTAAGCTCCCTAATAAGATCTGGGTTATGACAAAACACCCAATCTAAGATAGCCTTTCCCTGAGTAGGCTTAACCATAAGCTGCTCTAAAAAGCCATCTTGAAGGCATTCAACAAATTCTCTCTTGCGATCTGACACCAACCCGATTTTCCCAATCCCCTTGCATTATAATTGTGTTGTTAACCTTATTACATGCCTTTTCCAGCTCCGTTTGCAATCTCAACCCCACATCTTGACTGCTATTTTGGGGCCTATATATGATTCCCATAATGGTTTTTTAACCCTTGCAGTTTCTTAACTTTATCCACAACGTTTCAGCAGTCTCTGACCCTATGTCACCTCTTTCTAAAGATGTAATTCCATCTCTTACCAACAGAGACACTCCACCACCTGTGCTTTCCTGCCTGTCCTTTCGATACGAAGTATATCCTTTGATGTTAAGCTCCCAACTATGGCCCTCTTTCAGCCACAACTCAGTGATGCCCACAACGTCATACCGACTAATCTCTAATTGTGCCACAAGTTTGTCCATCTTATTCTGAATGCTACACTTTTTAAACGACAGCACCTGCAGTCCTACATTCTTTGGCCTTTTGAATTTTGCCTCTGTGGTACAATTTAACTCTTTGCTCTGTCTGCATTTGTACCCAATCTTTGGCTTGTCCTTTCTTACAATCACGTTACACCCATCATCTACTTGTAAACCTGCCGTTGCAAACTTGTAGGCTAGAACTTTTAGGACATATTTGGTATTATCCGTTTGGTACATGCTGAATTCGACAACTTATTTCAATGTGTTCACCATATCTTACAGTATGTAGTTATACAGGCCCTTCCAGGGATGTCAATGCCTGACATCTGGACACCCAGCACATACAGATGAGCTCCCATACATAATCTCAAATCCAAATAAAAACCAATCCTGAAAAAAACTGCACGTGTAATCTTCCTGCAGAAACCAGACACCATTGGCTTAAAGAACACAGGCTGCCAGTTTCAAATTGGGAAACCACTTAAGAGTGATGCTTTGGAAACTGACAACCATTTGCTTCTGTTGAGAATAGTGTAATGATTCTTTGTTAAACAATGTAACACCCTCTGATATCTCAACCCCATCAAAACCAGTCAGCGGGACATTATGCTCTCGCACCATTGTAATTGGATATAAGAAGACAATAAATAATGTTTCTGTTAATTGGGTCTCATTAACACTATTCATTACAATACCATGAGGTTGTCCTATCAAATGTTTTTAAGCTTCTTCTGTGTTAAGTACAAAGTAGACTTATGGATGTCTACAAAAATGGAACCCGATCATAATCCAGAGGCAGCTGTATTTGGGCTAATCATCTTCTTTCTAAACAATCTAACACTTGGACACAACAATCAAGCCTGCAATTATCAACCATGTTCCCAGTCCATTCAATTGCACTGTCATTACTTTTAATACATAATGCAGTTTTTAGCTACTCTATTTGTTTTCCTAGCAGTTTTATCTATTGTGTGAAGGTTGAGACTGCAAAGGATTCTGCGCAAACAATAGAAAATCATTTGTATTACTACACAGAGGTCACCAGCCATGCGTACTGATATCCACTGATGTTGAACACATAATAGAGGCATTTATTATATATTCAATATATACTTTCCAAAGCATATATATGATTTCTAAACTTTATGATCATTGTACATAGGAATAAATCTTTAGTCAAAGAGTTAACATCTGATCAAACATTACATAAAATCTCTACCTGGATTGCTGTCAGGAAGTCTGTCATTCAGATAAACTTCAATGAAAGGACATACTTACTGCTCTTTATTAACATCCTCAGTGTGGAAACATTAAAACTACCACCAACCCAATCCTACATACCCAAAATCAAATTCCTTTGGTCCTAATAGATTGCAATGAGTCTCCAGATATCTCCTTGTAGACCCACCAATCCTTTAATCTTTTCATCACTCTCCACAAACTTTGGTTCACTTAATGTTCTCCCCTCACAATCTGCTCTCCACCATTTTCTTCCTGGTTGTTTTTGTTTCCAGGTAGAAAATGTGTGCAGTTTCTGCACGGATATCCATGCATGGACTTGAATTACTAATTCTGATAAATAAACTTCGAATTTCATGCCCGTAAGAAAATTGGGCACCTGTGATCATTCACTAAATTGGGAAGAGCCCCTTCTCTTCCAAGAAACAAAGCACTAATCTTTTAAATCTGTAAAACACCATGTAGAAATACTAGCCCTGATTATCTAGGAACTCGAATATAAATGCAAGTGAATACCATAAGACAAAGGAGCAGAAGTCGGCCATTCGGCCCATCGAGTCTGCTCCACCATTTCATCATGAGCTGATCCAATCTCCCCTTTAGTCCCATTCCCCCACCTTCTCACCATAACCTTTGATGCCCTGACTACTCAGATACCTATCAATCTCTGCCTTAAATATACCCAATGACTTGGCCTACACTGCCGCCCATGGCAACAAATTCCATAGATTCACCACCCTCTGGCTCAAAAAATTTTTTTGCATCTCTGTTCTGAATGGGTGCCCTGCAATCCTCAAGTCATGTCCTCTCGTACGAGACTCCCCCACCATAGGAAACAACTTTGCCATATCCACTCTGTCCATGCCTTTCAATATCCAAAATGTTTCTATTAGGTTCCCCCCTCATTCTTCTAAACTCCAAGGATTACAGTCCAAGAGCGGTCAAATGTTCCTCATACGTTAACTCTCTCATTCCCTGAATCATTCTAGTGAATCTTCTCTGAAACCTCTCCCATGTCAGCACATCCTTTCTTAAATACGGAGCCCAAATACCATTATAATACCATTAGTCATTGAATATATTCACCCAAATTTCTTTCTCAACTTTACAGCAATACCTACCTCTTAGTAAAAATATTCTATGCTGGTAATTGTTTGTGTACAATGTCCAGGGTATGTTACTCAAAATGGCCTCTTTGGTTTGTTACAAATAGGAATGTTTCTTTGTCGGATAAGTGTTTCTCTCGCCGTTGTTTCACTTTAGAATGGCTGATATGGTAATTGTATTCATTTGTTAATCAATGGGGAATGTCATTGTGTCTTGTGATGCTGGGAACTTGGGGGAGGGGTTTTCGCGGGTTTTTTTGGAGAGGCAGAGGAAGACGCTGAGGAAGGTGGACGTGTGCTGGACTGCTCGTAAGACCACCGGGGTGGTCCCAGGTGCGACGGCCGGATGGGTCGATTGGTTCGTTGATTGAGCTCCAACGAGTGCACTAAACAGACTGAACTTTGATAAGTTGGCGCCTTTTGTTTTTTTCCTTGTGTGTATATATATATATATATATATATATTGTATTGCCTACTATTTTTTTAATTTTAGTAAACTCTTTAAAGTGTATTTCATAACGGTATTTGTTGTGGGTTTGATACTGTTGGCGGGCGCGAGGCATTAACTCGATTCTCACAGCACCTGCGTGTACGGGAGGTGGGTTGGAGAGTGGCTGGATCTCTTTTTTCCCCTAGACATATACCAGCCTGTTGGGTAAGGGTTACATTTGTCAGTCACAGAGATCCTCTGGGCAAAGATCTAATTCAAATCCACTTCACACAAGTTTGGGCATTCTGTGTAAAGAAAGTCTATACTGGCCAAGATTATGTTTATCTAACTTATATTTGAAATCTCAACAATACAAAACGTCAAAGAATTAAATTCTGCTTATTTACATCATGTAGGTGTTACAGTAACTCTTCCTCTTTTTGACAGTTTAGTTCTCCAAAGGGTAAACTTTGAGTGCTTACAAAGAAAAATACTTCCTATTTTTGAAAAGAAACATAACAGACAGAGCTATCATTAAAGAAATTTGTATGTTACATATGGATATTGGCAGAGGATCAAATAGCCTGACAAGACCCCAGTAATGGTGGTTAGTTGTGCTGACATCTGATTTCCAGGGAATTAGGCTATATATCTTTCAGTGACTATGTCTTTCTGCTATCATAGCTTTATGTAAAAATGTGCTATATGCTGTGTACTGTATGTAACTGTTTGTACTGTGTTTTGCATCTTAGCCCCAGGTGAACACCGTTTCATTTAGCTGTATTCATGTACATTAGAGTTGCTTTCTGCACCTTGTGGTGCATCAGATGGCAACCTCGCCATTTCTTTAGCAATTTTGCCTATTTTTAAGAGGCTGAGTTGCTAGCTCGATGCTTAACCCAGCTCGGATGGAAAGTGTGCAAGGAGCCAGCCAGTTCAAACCAGGGACCACTCACCTCGCAGTCCAGTGCAGATGCTACTACAACACTAGCCTGGCATATTCATGTGTATGGTTGAATGACAATTAAATTTAAACTTCAACTTGATTGTTCTGAGGGCAAATTGTTGCTAATGGCCAGCTCCTCTTGCTGTAACCTGAGGGCATATTAACTGGCCGGTGTTCCAGCTCAATTCTACTAGTCAGTCTGCAATGGGTCGGTGCAGCCACAGGGATGATGCACGTAGTGGGGTGGATTGAGTAAATCTCACCCATTTACTTCATTTGTGCACTAATTGTATAGCATTTATTTTAAGGATATTGCAACATTTACATTCAGTAGTAAGCTGCTACATGATAATCTATTTTATTATACAACTTCAGAAATAAGCATTAAATTTACAATTTTGATATCCAAATGTATGTTTTTTGCCTTTCTTGTATTCAATGATATCATAATATTATTTATAATGATGACTTACCTATCTAAGATAGCTTTTATTTATTCCATGAAACTGACAGTAACCTTAGAGAGATGCACATTTGTAATTTATTAAAGATCAAAAAGTTGACGTCATTGATTCTCAGCTCCTGTAACTTTGTCCAGTATAATCTTGAGAAATTAGTATCTGATGATAACTTTTGGTATTCATGAACACTCCTTAAGGTAAAATACCTTTGAGATACTTGTTGAATAAAGTGTAAGCATATTCTCTGGCTCTAAGGAGGTTAATTTTATCTATGTGCACTGTAATTTTCTCAGATAAATATTTCAAATCATAATGACCAACAAATTCTTCGGTGCCAAAGAGGGCATGTTAACTAGCTAGTGGTGTAATGGCATTCACACTGGATTTCGAGGTGAGTGGTCCGGGGTTCGAAATCGGTCAGCTCCCTACACTCCTTTCATCCATGCTGCATTGAGCATCAAGCTAGCAACTCAGCCTCATAAAGAAATGGTAAAGAGAGCTTATTAAACCAGTGCTGTGCAGAGACTACATTCTGGCTTTGAGATTCCTTACTCTTCAAATGCAGTATTCAATCACCCATAATATCCAAGGCATCATGCCTTTCACATTAAAATAATGAAATCAAAGAGGCAGTAAAGGAAATCATACAAGGCAGATTAGGGTAAGAGTCTGGAAGGATTGGATCTGATGTTCGAGGATCAGGACATTGATAGAAAGGATCAGAGGCATGGGCAATCAAACAGTGGCTCTTCATTGAAGAAAGAGAAAGAGGCACACATCCAGGATGTCCCAGTGACATCAACAAATGTAAAGGGGCAGTAAAGGGGGTATATGGGGATTTGAACAAACTTAAGGAATATTATTTAAGAAGTCCTACCTTCCAGATATCACTGTCATATAGGATTGGTAAAATTATTGCCTATAATGCAGAACATAAACACAAGAGATTCTGAAATGCTGGAAATCCAGAACCACACAAACAAAATGCAGGTCAGGCAGCGTCAATGGAAATGAATAAACAATCAATGCTTCGGGCTACAACTCATCATCAGGTCTGGAAATGAAGGGGGAAGATGCCAGATTAAGAAGGTGGAGGGAGGGAAAGGGGGAACAAGCTAAAAAGCGATAAGTGAAGCCAAGGTTGTAGGAAATGACATAAGAAGCTGGGAAAAGGAAAATGGTTGGAGAAGAAGGAATCTGATAGGAGAGGAAAGTGGACTGTGGGAGAAAGGGAAAGAGGAGGAGGTGATAGGCAGATGAGGAGAAGTGGCTAGGGTGAGGAATAGAGGAAGAGGGAAGGGGGAACGGAGAAATTATCAAGTAATATCCTAAAATGCAAAAGTGGGCAAAAACCTCCAATTAATTCAGTCCTCTTCAGTGCCTACAACATTAATAGTGACATCAAAACGTGCAGTGCACACCATTTGATGTCAATTCTCAATCTAAGTTGTCTCATGCTCTCACAGGACTGGAATATTTTTTCACTATGCAACATGCACAGGAAGGATTCAATCATTATTGATTTTCTTAACAGATTAAAATATTAGGCTGCACAAAATATTTCTGAGGCCAATAGATGTTAATTTTTAAAAATTTAAATGTCCATACTTGATATTTTATCTTGCATCTTAATCTCATATACTGTATGCAATCTAATCTTTACATTGCAATCTTGAAAATTATCAGTTAAAAGGTGGGCTCTACTGTATTTTCCTGATGTGTTATTTGTGAGAATTGTTCAATGGCTCGGGTTGCTGAGCCAGCTTGATGACATCATTGCAGAAAACCCAGAAACTTTCCCTTGGTGCCAAGCCCTGTTGCAACAACCAGCCTTGTAGGAGAATCCCATACGACAGAAATTGTTTGATTTTTATTTCAAGTGTTTTCTTTTAGATATGCAGTGGTGTCCACATTCAGACCATCATTACTATATAGTTGCAGCATAGGCATTGAATCATAGGTACAAATACACACTTCTTTCTCTTTCTAAATTAGATTGCAGACAGTGATTTCAATCGCAGAAGCTACAGCTCCTGTTTCATTAAGCTCAAAATTGCAGCAATTAATCAACTGGAAGTCGGTGAGATTTTTTGTCTACCAGTATTCTAAGTTGGTTATCTGTACACCGCACTAAATCATTCTCCATTCCTAGTCAACTACTTGGAAGAATACTTGGAAATCCTAAACTCAAAATGTACTGCATATGAAAACAACTTTTTTTTATTCATTCAAGGGATGTGGGCTTACAGTTATTTGTCCATCCTTTGTTGCCCTTGAGAAGGCGATAGTGAGCTGCCATCTTAAACTGCTGCAGTCTTTGAGATATCAAAACATCCACAATGTTTTTTACGGAGAGAGTTCCAGGAATTTGGCCTAGCAACAATGAAGGGAGGTGATACGTTTCCAAGTCAAGACGGTGTACAGCTTAGAGGGCAACTTCCAGCTGCTGGTGTTTGCATGCTATTCTGCCCAAGTACTTCTAACTGGTAGAGGTCGTGGGTTTGGAAGGGTCTGTCCAAGGAGTTATGTTGATATTTTGCAGCGGATCCTGTGGGTGGTACATCAGTGGTGAAGTTTAGGTAAATAGCCACAATGTTTTCCCCAGAATGGTAAGTCCAATTTGAAAGGGTGTAGGTTTAAATTGAGAAAGGAAACATTTTAAAAGGGAATGAAGTGCACTTTTTCACACAGAGGGTGTTGAGCTTATGGACAAGCTTCCAGCAAAAGTGATAGACGCAAGTACAACAATAATATTTAAAAGATATTGGGCAAGTACATGGATAGGTAAGGTTCAGAGGAATACAGGCCAAACACAGGCAAATGGGGCTAGCTCAGCGAGGCAACTTGGTGGGCATGGACATTGGGCCAAATAGCCTGTTTTCTATGCAGTACAGCTCTGTAAGTCATGGATGGTGCTGAATATTATGGCAATCATCAGCAAACAATCTTACTACTAACGTTAAAATTGAAGAAAAGCTATTGATGAAAAAGCCGATGTTGGTTTTGCTTCAGACACTACCCTGAGGAATTCCTGCAAAGATGTCCTGTGACCCAGATGATTGATTTCCAATCACCACAACTATTTTTCTTTTTGCTAGGTATAATTCCAACAAGCAGAAGGTTTTCCACCCCGATTCCCACAGACTTGTTTAGCTACAGCTCCTTGATCCATACTCAATCAAATGCTGCCTTGCTGTCAAGGGCAGTTAACTCTCACTTCATCTCTATAATTCAGTTCTTTTGTCTATGTTTAAACCAAGGCTGTAATGAAGAAGGAGTTGAGCGAGCAGGTTGTTCTGAAGCAAATGCCACTTGATAGCACTATTGATTATCCCTGATGATTAAGATTACACAAATATGACTGGTTTAGACTTGTCCTCTTTTTGGACATAACATACTTAGCCAATATTCTATATTGTCAATTAGATGCCAGAAGTGAACCTGACACCTGGAATGAAGCTGGTGCTGGTGAGACATGGCGATGCCTTACAGGGAGTAAACTAAACTACTAACTATTCTATAAATTACACTTTTTCAGGACTGCAACCACTGCAATCCACAGCCTGTATTTTCTCTTTGGGAGTTGTGCTTTTCAGCTGTCTATACAAAACAGGCATTTTTGCAGATTCAGCAAACTGGACTCTTGAGAATGCAGGTATGGCTGCAGTGGCAATTATTGGAGTGGACTTGGGGCTGGATTGGAGTGGTGGAGCCAAGGCTCAAGAGCAAAAAATGAACCTATATTTGGCCATTGCTGGAGTGGACTTGGGGAGGATCAAAGCAGTGGTCCTGGGCCCAAAAGTGAAAAATAAACCAATGATTAGCCGTTTCATGTACTGTGCCAGATTACAAAGACATCATAGCCGAGGGTGAAGGATGAACTGGTCTTCAGTTCACTACTCTGCAAGGTTTACTAACCTCACCAATGAATTGACTCTGCACCTGAAGCCCACAACGATCAGCACTCACCTCAGTGCTAAACTGGCCCCATGGCTTAGGCCTGCAGCTATCAGGCTCCTGGGCCATTTTCACTCGCCTCAGCACGGACTACCTCTATGACTGTGCCCTGCAAAGCTGAACTAGCTCCGTGGCTGTGAACTCACTTTCGGGGATACTGCAGTTCATGTGCTGTGTGTTATTTGTTAACTCTTTATTATTTGCATGATTTCTTCTTTTTACACATTGTATGTTTGACAGTCCTTGTATGGGATTTTTAAATGGGTTCTATTATGTTTCTTTGTTTTATGGCTGTCTACAAGAAGATGAATCTCAAATGTATAAGATGATGGGAGACATTGATCATGTGGATAGTCAGAGGCTTTTTCCCAGGGCTGAAATGTCTAACATGAGAGAGCACAGTTTTAAGCTGCTTGGAAGTAGGTACAGAGGAGATGTCAGGGTTAGATTTTTTACACAGAGAGTGGTGAATGCATGGAATGGACTGCTGGCGATGGTGGTGGAGGTGGATACAATAGGTCTTTTAAGAGACTCCTGGATAGGTACAAGTAGCTTAGAAAGGTAGAGGGTTATGGGTAACCTTAGGTAATTTCTAAAGTAAGTACATGTTCGGCACAGCATTGTGGGTCAAAGAGCTGTATTGTGCTGTAGGTTTTCTATGTTCCTATGTTTCAAGGTTGTAAATAGCATACATAATTTGATAATAAAAAGTACTTAAAATTTGAGTCTTGTAAATCTACTGAACCAGCTTGGCCAAGAGCATAGTAAGTTCTGGAGCACAAGTCTTAAGTACTATTGCCAGAATGTTGTCAGGGCCCTGAACCTTGGTTGCATCTGGTGGCTTTAGCCATTACTTAATATCATATGGAGTAGATTAAATTGAATAAAGACAGGCATCTACCACATTGGCCACTGCTAGAGGAGGTTGAAATAGATCAGTCACAAGGCATTTCTAGCTAAAGTTTGTGCAAATGTTTCAGCTTTTTCTTCTCCATTTTATGCTGGGCTCATCCTTCATTGAGAATGGGTATATTTGTGTGCATAGCCTGAGACCTCGTGCACTTTGATTATCAAAACTGTGCCATCTAGGCTCCCAAAAAGGCTAACATGGCTGATCAGCCATAGAGCAACTTGGACCTGTGGTTGTTGTCGAGTATCGCTCCACTAAGTCTCACAAAACACAATACCAACACTGAGTGGATCTTCATCATGTGCCTTTATTCTTTATTAATTGCGAGAGGAAAGTTCACCTCCACTCCCAGCAGGGATGGTAGTGGCCTTCTAACACACAAAGCATTCCTTTTATACATAAGAACAAGACAAGGTTACTATTTCCAGCAAGCTCAGTCCTTCAGATACATTTGTTATAGTCTGCCTTCTGCAGTTCTCACCTCTGCTACTTCCTTATTCTTGCAAATGCTCTGTATACAGGGTACTTGCAGTCACATATTCTTTGATAAGTACATTTCTTGTAGTCATGTACATATATTTTCAACATATTAGCTTAGTACTCTGTGATTCTATACCCCAATTTGTCACATCAACTGGTTACAAAAAAATAAAAAGTTCAATACATATTTCCACATTCCCTCCTTTTTATCATCCCATAACAACATACATTCAGTATTATCAGAGTTTACAAAGAAAATTATGTCTTTAAGGCTATAATAATTCAGATTTCAGGGCTTTCCTTTACCATTTACCCCATCCATTACCAAAGAATACCCATAATCCTAATATCCCCTCCTTTTTGGACCAGCTACTAAGCACCAGAATTAATAGGACTATTGTCATTATTATTCCCCAATGTTTATTTCATAACATAAAACAGTAGCCCACCATCTTCCCAGAATTCCAAATGTCCTCCAGATTCCTGTGGGGGGGGGCAGGGGGTTATAATTGTGGAACTGCTCTCCCCACTTCCCTAATTCTATCTGCAGCCTCTCAGATATAATTCGTCAAGTGAGTTATATTTTCAGATTTGTATACAGGTGCAACATTCTTGCTCAATTACAAGAACACGTGTACACTCTTTTTCAACTAATATAAAGTCTAGGGCCAATTGGTTTTTCAGAGCTACTGTTTGTACTGCCACTAACTGCAAATATTTCAAAAATTGCCTGTTGTGCCTCATCCATGGAGTCAGCTGTGTCATTTGACAATTTCTCAAGGGTGGAAGCCATGTTTATCAATTCTCGAGCAGCTTTTCCCATCCCATATTGAGAGAACCTTTCAACTTCAGTAATGTGCTGATTCCTCTTTTTTATATGATGTTGTTCATGTCTTAAATCATATGTTATGATGCATGAAGGGTATCACATATTCAAAAAAAACAGCAGCTCTTCAAATCCAAGGAAGCCATGGATAAGTTCAGTCACCACATAGCCAGTATGTACCACTTAATGCCCAAGGCACCCCTTGCAAAGCACTTTTACCAACCGTCCATTCAGTACTTATGTTCCAACACTTACTCCGGTCCATGAACTGACTTCCATCTTCCTTCTTACACCAGTACTGATTAACTGGCTGTGGGATAAATGCAATGCAGGTGGTCTTACTTTTATCAAATTATATTCAGGGAACCACCAACCCATGAAATACTTACTCCATGTAGAATTAGGCCCCCAATATCATTCAGTGATCCCTTCATTTGCTTCTCCTCAATATTTCTTAGATGGTCTGGGGATGTTTGGGCCATCTGAACAATTCCACTGCTAAGGTTAAGTTGTTTTCGAAAGAACCAGGAGCCAAATGATGTTAGCATAAGGGAGTTATAAGTACACTCCTCAAAGGACTAACATGGTTGGTCAGCCACTGAGCAACTTGGACCTGTGATTGGTAAGTTGGAAGAACAGAAGAGGAAGGGAATTTACAGAAATGAAAGTAAGCTTGTGGTGGATGGTTTAAAACCAGGATATGGAGGACCATTGGAAGAAGGAAGAAATCGGAGAAGTAGGTATTATGAGATAGGAATGAGGAAAGATCAGAAGCAACATCAAAGGAGGAAAGAATCACAAAAGCTAATAATTGGGTTGATGACAGTTGGGAGATCAGAATTATTGTAGGAGTATGGTCCAGTGGGAGGGTTCGATTAAAAATTGGAAGGATGAACCTTGCAGTGACAAGAAAGTCAATTTATTGTCAGAATTAGAGAAAACTTTGAGAGACATTAACAAAATTAATTGCATTTAGAAAAGTCTCTCATTCTAACAAATGAAAGCATGATTTGTTAAAGGCATTTATTTGACTAACTCAATCAATATATATAGTATGAATGGTGGAAATGATAAGTAAGTTGAGTTTCAGTGCTATTCAACAAAATATTGCATGATATATTTAAAGGCAATACTAAGTGAGGGGAATTTATAGAAGAGTCAGAATTAATACCAAACTAACCAGTATCTAAAAGAAAGCAGTGATAGCAGTAAAAACTGCTGCTTCCTACACATGAGTATTAAAGCCAGTGCTACTTTTATAATAATAAACTGGGGTTGCAAATTAAATGAAACAAAGCATAAAGTAATTCATTTCAAATCTCTTCATGGACCCCAACTTAAATACCTCACTAAGAACTGGGGACCTTTAGCTCAGGAACATTATTATTCTTAAATTGAGTACAGCTCAAATTAACAAAAATGATAATTGGATGAAAAGTTGGATTAAATAGAACTGAAGATTTCATTAACTGGGCTTGTATTGACATTAGTATTAAAAAATAACATCATTCAAACTTTTTAGACAATTCAAGAATTTGTTAGATTAATTTGAGAGAAACTATACATCAAGCATAAAGCACAACACAGTATAGCATAGGAATAGGTTCATCAGCCCAATATGTCTGTGCCAAGCATGTCATATTAAACTAGGATCATGTGATATTGCTGGAGAGTAGAAACTTTGTGGAAACATGTAAAGCTGAATTCTGTGGCAACAAAGAATGCATAATGAACAGTATTAATTACCAATCTTAGAACACTGGACTTACCCGTCAAACTCAACATAAAAGACACAAGCGAGTTCAGACCTGGAAGCGTTGGAAATACCCGCTGTGTGAGAACATAGATGCTGGGGAGGACTTCAAGTAGGGATAAACCATCCAGGCTTGAAATACTATCTCCCTATCATCCTCCTGGAAGTATTTAGAAATTAGATGGATGGCCTCCTGCAAGACTCCACTATGAGAGAGACAAAAAAGACAACTGTGTAGTTTACTTCACTCCCTGCTCTCTGAACATGGTGCTCCAGCCCAAGTGTTTCACCATCCATTGTATGGATTGGATGATGACATCAGAAAAGGCAGAAACAATGGTGTTTATTGTAGTCTTTGAATGTGGCAGTTCTATCTCTCCTGATCTGGAACATCTAGTGGTCAAGTTTCATCATACTGTCTGCCATTATGCTGGTTGCAGCCTACATCCCATACCAAGCAGACATCAAGCTGGCAATGGAAGAATTGAGTGTTGTGATTAACATGCACAAAACAGCACAGCTCAATGCTTTCCCCATCATTACAAGCAGAAGAAACAAACATCATGTGAGCTTACAGAAACCTCTGTTAAACTACTACCAGCAGTTCACCTGCAATACCCTAGGGCCCAATATACTCCACCATTATTAAACCACCATCAGATGTGCTTATTGAGCAATCTCATAGCTGCACTTTGGGAAATTTGGCCACCTGGCTGTTCTTCTGCTTACTGCAGAGACTTAAAAGTGAAGCACCAGAAGAGAGCATAATGAAGGTATGGATAAGGGTGGAGAAAGAGCATATACTGGATTGCTCTGTATCAGTGAACTAGGGCATATTCATACATTCATCAATGGGTGTAAACAAGCATGCTAGTTGTCACCAATTTCACTAAGACCTGCATGGATGAGTGTGTCCACAAAAACATATCAGCTCTTTCAAAACAAAAAGTCCTGGATGATCTAAGACATTCATTGCCTGTTGAAGGCTAGATCTGTATCATTCAAGACTTAGGACCCAGAGATATACAAGAAGCCCAAGAAATAACTCTTGAAAGCCATCACAACGGAGAAGAAGATTTGGCACAATCGGATGTTTGACAGTTGTGACAGGACTTACATGCCATTACCTCCTGTATTGCACGTACATTAGCAATAAAAAGGCAATGACACATCACTGCCTGTTGAGCTTCATGCTTCTTATGCACACTTGGAGAGGGAGAATAATGCCACACTTGTGCAAGTCCCACAGCATACCATGCCTTTGTGATTTCAGTTTCAGAAGCTGATGTCAGAACATCTTTCAGTACATTGAACTCTCACAAGGTATGAGGCCCTGATGGTGTACCTGATTAAGTGTTAAAAATCTGCACTCAGCAACTAGTTGCAGTACTCAGGGAAATCTTTAATCCCTCACTTTTGTGGTCTAAGATTCCTAGCTGCTTCAAGATGTCATCAATTGTACTGGTGTCCAAAAACAGCAGAGTGACCTTCTTTAATGACTACTAAACTGTAGTCCTTAAGTTCATTGACTGTTTGGCTATGGCCCTGATCAACTCCTGCCTCAGCAACAACCTGGATTGTTTCAATTTGCCAATCACCACAATAGATCTAGAACTAGACCTCAACAACCAGAATACATATATCAGGTCACTGTTCATTGACTACTGCTCAGCTTTCAACACCATCATCTCCACACAATTTATCATCAAGCTCCACGTCCTGGGTCCATATACCTCCCTCTGCAATTGGATTCCTGATTTCCATAATCAGCATGCATCAGAACCCTCATCTCCTCCACACTAACCATCAACACAGACAAACCTCAGGGCTCTGTGCTTCGACCCCTGTTCTACTCTATTCCTACAACTGAGCAGCTAAGTATACTTCCAATGCCATCCATAAAATTGCCAATGACACTGCTGTTGCTGGCAGAATCAGCTTCATGTTGTTGGGTGTTACCATCCTGGGCCCAGATCACAGATACAACCACAAAGAAAGCGTACCAGTTTAAGAAGATTTGGTGTATCATCGTATATTGACAAACCTCTATAGATGTATAGAGAAAAGCATTCTGACTGGTTGCATTATAGTCTGATATAGAAATTCCAATGCAGAGAAATGCAAGAGGCTACAGAGAATGCAGACTCAGTCAGTTCCATCATGGTTATAGCTCTCCACACCGAGGTCAGGTATATTAGTTGATATGCCAGGAAGATAACATCCATCATTAAGGACCCCTACTATCCGGGCCACACCCTCTTCTCATTGTTGCCATCAGACAGGATGTTTAGGACTCTAAATACCCTTATCGTAAGGTCCCACTGCCATCAGGTTCTCGAAACACCCCACAAAATCCAAACTTTTCCTTGGACAATATTTCTCTCAGCTTTCACTAATGCCAGTGTGTTGTTTATTTTGTTCTGCAGATCATGAATAATTTATGTTAATTTGTTTATGTGTTGTATGTTTGTCATGGTTATAATGTATTCTAATTTTCATAACATTTATACCCTGAGTATGTATAGCCATAACAGTAAACTTGAACTAATCTATTCTGCCTTGATCCATATCCCTCAATTCCCTGCATATTCCCGTGCCTACCTATGTCCATTGAATATCAAAATTGTATCTGCTTCCACTGTTCCTTTGGTAAGAGTTCCCAGAACATAAGAATGCTGACTTGGCCATTTAGCTTATATAGGTTAATAGAAAGCTGGAGCTATTTCATCTAAACTAAACCTACGCTAATTTAAAATTTCAGTATCAGGACTGGTAAATATATTTTTAGATAAAGGATATTAAGATGCATGGGATAAAAATAGCTTAGTGGAATTATGATACAAATAAATTGTGATCTAAATGTTTGGGAGAACAGACATATGGGACTGAGTAACCTACACCAATTTGAATGCAAATCTAAAGGTAGAAGTACTTCAAATCTGTTGAGTGATAGATATGCTACAAATGACTGTGGCAGCCTGAGGAATAACTTAGCAGGAACAAAGGTATCTAACAGAATCTTAATGTGGACGTCAATTGACTAAATACTAACTGAAACAAAAATCTAAGTGCCTCTGGATGTGTAAGGAAAATCATGAAAGGCAACATTCATCCTGAGTTGTCATCTTTATAATGACCCAGGCAAGGTACATAGGTGGAAATTATAAAATCCTTGTGAATCATCAGTTATAAAGGACCATGAACCAGGTACCAACACTCAAAAGTTAAATTCCTATAAATGAAAAAATAAATAAAGTAAATGGTTTTGGAAAGAATATTCAACTAATATCTAAATTAAAGGGTAGAACAGCTTTAAAGATGTCATGCTGAGCAAATGGAATAAATACATACAAATGGTAGCTGGCAATTAATGAGCTAACTGGTGGAACAAGAACAATCATCCACTATAATTAAGCCCAACAGATGACTGTGAATGAACAAGACTGAAGCATTCACAACAATGTTCAGCTAGAAGGGCCAAAGTGGATTATCCATATTGATTTCTACCTGATATATCTTCAGATAATTTGATTCACTCTAAGTGGTTATCAAGAAATAGTTGGATAAAGCAAAAGCAATAGAACAAGTCTACATCCTAGTCATAATACTGAACACCTACACCCCAGAATTAGCCAATCCTCCAACTATGCTAATCCAAATATAGTTACAACACTGGCATCCAGCTGACAATGCAGAAGGAAGCCTTTGTATATTCTATTCCCAGGATCATATAGTTCTATTTCAATCACAGTTAAGTGTGACGAATACAAATTGGTTATTAATTATATGATAAGTCTATTTCAAGCACCAGCAAAATGGTGGATGGTTTAGAGCCAAAGTGGAAGTAAATGGGCATCAAATTGAAATATTTGGAGTCAAAGTTCATATAAAGGAAGCTGGTTGTGGTAGATATAGAAAAAGAATGTAGAAAGAGCTCAGCAGGTAGCACCTTAGGTGGCAAAAAGTGTAAGAGGACATTTCAAGTCAAAAATTGAATCTTCACAGACCCACTACTTGACTGAGTTTTTCCAGATATTTTTTGTCTCAGATTCCACCTTCAGACTAATGGGTGTGGTTGTGTTCAGTGGAAACTAGTCATTTTAGCCATAGGAGATCATTACAGGAGTGCCCCAGAGACATGTCCAAGCCCTTTAGATGCTTTATTAATGACTTTCTTCCATAATAAGCTCATCTAAGATAAAGCATCCCATCAAAGTGGCACCCTTTTCAACCCTGATGATTCATTCCCTCCATCAGCTGTTCACAGCAGAGGTAATGTGCAAAATGCACTTTCCAAATTGGCACTCCCTACCACCAATATAAATAAAATCCTGAGAATAGAATTTTTAAAACAATAGTCAGTATTTTAAAACAATTGCCACCTAGTTTTTCACTATTGAGTACATGGGGAGAATAAAAGCATGCCAGAAATTAAGATTAACAACAGTGACTAAAGGGTGAGCCACTGAGTTTAATTTTGGGAAAGAGAATTCTTAATAGAGAGAATGATGGAAAAATTAAATTATTTGGTTTGGGATGGCAAGATTTGGCTGGGTAAAGGTCTAACCACTAAAGCTAGGACGAAAGAAGGGATGACAGACAAGAGCAGTGTAAACAGGAATGGATGGTTATAAAAGAGAGAAACAAATGTGTGCAAATAAAAATTTCAGGATAAGCATGTTAAACTTGAAGTGATCAGTAACTTCATTAACCAGGACAAATGACCAGGACTTGGTATAAAGATAACACATGGATAGCAGTTCTTTTACTGAATTAATGTGAGACGCACACAAAATGGCATACCATTATAATGGACGAAAATGGGTGTGATGAAGATTTCAGGAATAGATACAGAATGGAGGTCAGAATGCGCCTAGGATCAACTAAGTCCCAGTAAGGATTGTGATACTCTATCTGAATATCAAAAGAATGTTGACTCAGGTATTGAAGCTACATGAATCTAGTCCATCTCAATGTTATTAGTCAGGAGGGGGAACTATGTCAGTTCTGAAGGCATGGGATTTGTTGTGAAGAATGAAGACATCAACCTTACTAATGATCAGCTGATGCATACTGCATCTCCAATAACACCAGAAGTTTAACATTCAGGTGCAATGGAAATAGGCTGGTTACAATTGGATAGCTGAGCAGACTTGTGAGAACATTGGAGGAGAAATGCTGCTGTCAATTGTTTCAGAGACAACAAAGAGATCAGTGTGGATGAATTAGATCATCCATCTAGTCACAGTTACTAAGGTTATTATTTGTGAGTTTGGGTAGACCTTTTTTGGTGTAGAAGAAAGAACCAAAATTTAATTGAATAGATTTAAACAAAAAGTTGCACAGTTGAAAAGCAACAACATGGTAGTAACTTACAAGGACATAGAATATGGAATATAATATTCACATGAGAATTCTGGAAGACTTATGAGCCAGAAACTGTTCCATTACATCTTTATAGTATTAAAATAGCATTGTAGGTCACCCTAACACTGTCTGAATACAGAGGAAGAACTTCATCAGCAAGGTTCATAAAACAGAATTTCTCAGATTTCCCTGCGGCAGTGTCAATTTCAGCATGGTGCTTCCTCTGATGTGCTACAAGATCTCATGGTTCTCAGGGGATAACCCAGCACATGTGATTGCTACAGGTAACTTTTAAAGTGACACATAGTAACACAAATAACATTCTTCTAGCCACAGGAGAATGTTGTAACTAAATAAATACTGTAGACATTGCATTAATGGGAGAGTGTGGGTTTAGTTGTTGCAAGGTTCTTAGTGAGGCTGGTAAATGCAGGAGGAATATGCATGACAGTGCAGTTTATGATTGTCTTCAATTTGCACTAACTTTCAAAATAAGCCAGACTCTAAGAATAATAACAGTTGTTGTCATACAAGTAAAACTGAAAATTTCACTGAAAATTGGGATGTAATTTGGGAGAACTTAAGTGCTGGAAAAAAACAGCAAGGTTAACCAAAAATCCTGCCCGAAAGTCAGCAGTTGAATTTTCCATTGAGACAACCATAAAATGCATAAAATTTCTTTGATTTGTTTTGTGGGTTGTATGAAGAAATGCCCAAGACAATGGAAATAAAACTTTGCAAATATTCTGATAAAGTCACAAAGCATCAATTTAATAAGATGCCAATAATGAAAATGTGTCAAATACTTATAAGCAACCATTTTATTTAAATCATCCCTAATATTATCAAATATGTTAATAGGTAAATTTATGATTTATGTGAAATATATACAATAAAATTAGTAATGTATGATTGATACAATTTATACAAAACTTTCCTCAAATAGTGAGGGTGAATAACAAATATAATGAAGATTAATCTGTACTAATTTAATATACACACTTGTTTAGCTTTATTTCTGCAACTTTATGGAACAAATCTGACAGACAGTGAGCTACCTCATATTTAATAATTTACATATAAACTTATTTTCCAAGATTCTGATCCATGAAAGATCAGTCAAGTTCTAAGATCAGATCTAAGTAGCAAAGACTAAATATCATCCCTTTGCGCCTCAACAACAAACCGCTGCATTTTTCTATTGAATGATTTGTTGTCAAAAATAATGAAATATATAACTAAATATTATTGCAAAATGCAAATTGGTATACAATGAACAGAATAAACCAACTATGAAAAGATAAAGAATAAGTGGAAACAACCAGAATTTGGCCCATTCTTGATACCTGCAGCTTCTTCCAGACCTACCTGAACCTGAATCAGTGGGTCAAAGAGCTGACTCTCCAGCACAAGGAGTCAGGCTGTGAGGCGTCAGTCAAGGTATTCCTGAGGCTAACTATTAATTTTTAATTCCCAGTTTTCAGGTCATGTATCTTCACCGAATAAAAAGAGTATTCTAATCCTGAGCCGGATATGATCAGTTTAAGTATGAAATTCAAAGGAAATAAATCATCAAAGTATGTATATGTCACCATATACTACCCTGAAATTCATTTTCTTGCAGGCATTCACAAATGACACACATAGACTCACACATAATCAATGTTAGGAATTCATTGGTGGATTCCTCCATCATAATGCTAGGCCATCCCAGCATATTTGGGCTCTGCCAATGGAGTCCAATGACAGTATGGAATGAAAAATGTATCAGACCTAGCACATAGCTCAACCTAGGTATCCAGGTCTGCATTAGTCTGGAATGGACTTTCTGGGAATGACTGAACAATAGCAGATTTGAAGAACAATGATTTAACCCAATGGCTTAACAATAAAAAACAAATGTCATTGATAAGCTTAGAAAATTAACCCGACAGAGGCGCAAGTAACTTGGTAGAAATAAAGCCAACAAACAGAAGAAAGCACATCAGCTAATGACATGAAATATCCACAGGTTATCCCTGCATATGACAGAGTTTAAGAGCTTTCATTGTTAAACAAGCTGTAAACAATGAATAATGTAAAAGAAAATCTCGTGGATACTATAGAAAGAATGCAGAGAAGATTTACAAGGATGTTGGCTGGATTGGAGAGTATGCCTTATGAGAATAGGTTGAGTGAACGTGGCCTTTTCTCCTTGGAGCAATGGAGGATGAGAGGTGACCTGATAGAGATATATAAGACGAGAGGCATTGATCGTGTAGATAGCCAGAGGCTTTTTCCCAGGGCTGAAATAGCTAACAAAAGGGAGCACAAGTAGTAGGTACAGAGGGGATGTCAGGGGTAAGTTATTCACAGAGAGTGTGATGGGTGCGTGGTATGCACTGCCAGTGATGGTGGTGGAGGCAGATACAATAGGGTCTTTTAAGAATCTCTTAGATAGGCACAAGGAGCTTAGAAAAATAAAGGGCTATGCAGTAGGGTAATTCTAGGCAGTTTTTAGAGTAGGTTACATGCTCAGCACAACATTGTGAGCCAGAGGGCCTGTAATGTGCTGTAGATTTCTATGTCCTATGTTCTCTGTTAATGAATATTAATTAGTTGGCAGTTAGTAAAAATATAATAACAAATGTAAGAACATAAATTTTTACTTGACAACATTTTGGTCAGTAAGAGTTAAAAATAAATGCAGGACCAGTAAACACAATTTTAAAGAATACCAACAATGCCATAACTGCATCCAGGATTGATAGTAGGCTACCTGAAGGAAGTATGTCAGACATCATCTATGGAGGGGAATAAAGAGCCAACATTTCAGGCCGATACCTGAAACGGCAACTGTTTTCCCTCCATAGATGCTGCCTGACTTGCTTAGTTCCTTAAGCATTATGTGTGTGTTGCACAAGAATTCCAACATCATCAGAATCTCGCATTTTTGGTATTCTGCTGTTATATCTATCTATAAATGCACAAATTGACTTTTTTGACTAACAAAACAATGAAGTCATCAATTATTTGTTTAGGTTTTGATTAAACATCTTGCAGCTTCGCAATCAACATATATAATGGTTCCTGAATAATCCAACATTTTAATTTACTATTCTATATGGAATATGCATTTCATAACTTTACTGATGAAATTGCATCTGATATTATGTAACAATTATCATGGTTCTTATTTACATCTATAGCCAGGCTTCTTTATATTCGAATCTAAAATAGCCATCAGAAAAATTATTATAACTCTAAAAATTGTCATTGCAAGATGTAATGAATAGAAAGGGTTTTTATTTACTTCTGTGGCATGAAGTTTGCATTATAAACAAATTACTTTATTATTTTACAATTAAATATCAATAGAAAGAATTAAAGTATGGTTAAAATTTATATTACATAATTATATGATTATCCATGTTATTTATGCTATTATTTATTATTACATTAGTGCACAGAAAAATTTTATAATATAAATAGAACATTTATAGCTCCATCAGAATATTTGCATTTTTCCAAATTTTTAGATTATTAGATGCCATGTCCTAGAACATACACCTAATGGTGAAAAATACTAGAATTTGAGAAATAAGAAAAGATACACAAAATTGTTTTGACACAACCTGTTCATACTCTAGCCAAGGACACCAAGTTCTGCATGAACGCTTCCCTCAACTGAGAATATTCCAATATCTTGCTGAATACTTCTTCAGGTTCTCTTCAAATTAAAAAAAAATATTGAAGATACTCTACAGAAAAGTCTGCATCTGTAGACAGAGAAACAAAGTTGAAGTTTCAGATCAACGCCTGATGAAGTCAACCTGAAACTTTAACTTTGTTTCCATCTCCACAGATGCTGCCTGATCTGCTGAATACCTCCAGCATTTTTTTTGTTTTATTTAGATTTCCAAATCTACACTGCTTTACAAAACACATTTTGATTAAAAAATTTAAACTTCCATGTTAATTGTTAACAGCAGGAATTATGTAATCTAAGAAATGGGTCAAGTGTATTTACAGTCAAATTCATATTTTTGTAGATCAGATTATAATTGAATAATATTGACACCTTTGAGGCAAGTATAAAATCAACAAATATAAGCTTGATAATGATACAAAATTATACTTCTTCAACATTAGTCAAAGAGTTAAAATGAAAAAAAAACAACTGTTGCATATATAACTACATCTGGATAATACTGTTGAAAGCAGATTTTCAAAGGCAACAACTGTGTTTCCAAATTTAAAGTTGTAGAACTTTGGGATTTCCATTCCTTAATCCATTGCAATAAGTGTGGTTCTTTAAGCATGCACTTCTGCACTGAGCCTTCATGACAGTGATTCACATCCAATAAGATATGTTGATATATCGGGATATTTTAGGTCCTACCCAAAGAGCAGGCAGGGCCTTGTGGAAATGCTAATCATTGAGCTCCAGTACTGCACTTTAGGGAAGACAAGTTTTGGATTGGCTTTCATATGACTCAGGATCACAATATCATGATCCATGGAAGTTGTCTCATCTAATATACAGTAGTACCAAGCAACATTTAAGACCACTCTCCAAAATGGGCAATAAATGTTTGCCTACGCAGCAGGTAAAAATATAGCATTATCTAAGAATGAATTAAAAATAAAATCTGATTAGACTCTTCAACTGGGCTGTATCCACAAGTTCTGATTTAATCCCATTGGTCAAATATGACAGTGCTTCTGAAATGGTCAAAAACCTTGACATAGTCCAGCTGTAATATGGATCCATGCTTAAGGGGATGTAGATGCAATAGAAGAGGTAAAATTATATGATTGAAATGTAAAATTATATTATTGAGTAGACAATGCCTGCAGATGGTGCTGTAATTGAAGTTTTAATATGAGTGCTTTTGGAACCAGAACATCCTACTCTGAACATGTGTTGTTTGTCATAAGTTCAATCATGTTGAATGTCATACAAAATATGCCCCTATTTCATAGCAATAGTAAATAGTCATTTACTTATAATTTATATATTTTTGAGCTTAATCTAGATAATACTTAACAACAGTACTTAACCCTTCCTGGACCCAGTTTCAACATTCAATTTTCTCACTTAAGCCACCAAAAATAAGTTTTACAAAATTAATATATCAACTCCACACCACCTTTAAAATATGTTTCTTTAAGATATGTGATTAATTCTGAATTTTACCTTCAGAATACAGGCAGAAACTCTCTGGTCCAGCATTGTAGAGATCTGTACTAATTAACTAATTCTAAGGTCAAACTAAAGTTTAATTAACTATGATCTGTACTAACCCGTAATTAATTAATCCGCCACTGCAACTTCTGTGGTCTTGGCCATCAGTGTTTTGGCTCTGCAGAAAGTTCAGGTTATGGACAGTCCTTGGAACCATTAAACAACTCAGTGAGTGTCTATACTTAAAAAAAAAGTTTTCCTACTCAGAGGAAGATAATTATGGGACAATTTCTGTTGTCTGGCATAGGCCAGATCATAAAGGTGCTGGACTAGAAAGTTTCAAACTGTATGATCACATTTAGGTCCATCTTTGACTCTATAGTTCATTGCCATTGCTGTTGATTTTACCAGTTCTTGATTACCTTTACAACATGTCAAAACCTTTGCTCATTAAATCCAAGTCTTAAGTGTCTGGTAAAATTATAATAACTAGTTGGAACAACATCACACTCACATCCGAATTCTGGAGAGTAGCACAAGCAACAAGATCAAGCAATACTGGAAACATGGGCCAAGTAATTGTTGCTGGGAAATATTGCTAGAAGGATGAGAACTGTTACAATCATGATCCCAGACACAATAGGCAGTCTTGTTCCAATTTTTATTTTACTGTGTGGCACACTGCTTGGAAAGCTTATTTCAGACCTTTTATGTTTAGCATATGTAAAAAAAATGTGTATGGTATAAATATCTAGCACACCATAGAAGCCGGAGTTCTTTTTACCAGCAAATTTCTACTCCATATTTTTCTAATAGTTATCTGCCAATATTCTAGATCTTTGCAGGTGAAATAATATTCTAGAAAAAGCCTTAACTAATTGGCAAAGAGCAAACACATTATGAAATCTCAGAGGCACCAACACACTTTCACAAAGTCATGACAAAAAAAAAATGTTAGGCTACATTGAACCAGGCATCCCAAAACCTCAGCAGTTTAAAATAGATTAAATGTAGCTTTTTCGGTACATTTTTAAACCAACTTTACACTATAACTAGCTTATAATGTTCATAACATTGCTCTTCATTGGTTTAAAAGTCTGCATGTTAATTGTGAAGTTCATAAAAATGTTCTGTAATCACATTCCTTAGGCGCATATGAACTGAACACATTCGTTTTTTCCACCACTTCAGCATTTTCCTAAATTTCCAAAGCATCTGTCGTCCAACGAAATTAAGGAATTAGTGTGCTTCATTCATAAAAGATGCCGTCTTCATTTAGATCTACTACATCCATTTCTGTGGCTGCAACCATTGCAGTGGGCTGTGAACAGGCACATCAAGTTCTTGGGCTAGACACCATCATTGTACGCCACCCAGAGAACAAAGTCTACGTTGTATTTATAAACAATGAGAATACAATTCATCTGCCATCAAGCTCTCCATATGACCTCTGTAGTGTATACAAACAAGCTAGAAGCCTGCAAAACCAACTGGGGTATGCATCAGCTGGAAGAGATAAGATACTGTCCCTTCCACACAGGCACAAGAACCCTACAGACTTTTTTCTGTAGGAGAATACTTCGATTAATAAAGGTAGTAACAAAGTTCATGCCAGTGTATTGTCAGGGAACAGCCAGATACAGGCTGACACATGCCTTATAAATTACTATGTAATTAGGCTTAGTACAGTTGGTAGAACAGATTAGCTGTCCAGTCAATCTATTTACCAAACTGGTGTAAAACTAGCAACCATTTTAGGATGCTGTTATTCAGGATTCAAGTCTTCTAAAGGCATTTCTTGGGTATCTTGGGCCTGCATCCAGTTCTCTTGCAGCTGAGGTGGCACCCAATTTACAATGTTATCCTATGGAGAATCCTTCTAGTGCAAAGCACTCCTAATGCACAGCAGTCAGTATTTTGTAAATCTGTGAACAAAACAAAATGGCATAATTTTAGTGCATGTCTGACTATAAAAGAGCATATACTCTTAAGTACATCTTACTTAAAATGTCTTAATGTGTCAAAATGTTTTGCAATACTGAACAGAACTACCGTCCACAAATCAGTCTGCAACGATGTGTACAATGGATTTACTGTACAATTTGATTTTAATAAACCTATAGCATTTTTCTAGCTGAAGAGACTTCTGTTTTAACTCCCAGCTTCTTTTCCCCTTCATTACATTAACAGCCTTATGTAAGCAAATGGACATGAGGATTTGAACCAAATCCACTTCCAATAGTAAATACAGCAGCAACAAAGACACTGAGGTGCAGCTGGGAAGTCAGATTTTAGAAAGATGCAAAAATAACAGGGTTGTTTGTCATGGGTGACTTCAATTTCCCTAATATTGATTGGCACTTCCTCAGTGCAGAAGTTTTAGATGGAATGGAATTTGTTAGGTGTGTTCAGAAAGGATTCCTGACCCAGTATGTAGAAAAGCTGACTAGGGAAGATGCCATACTGGATCTGATACTAAGCAATGAACCTGCAGAGGTGACAGATCTCGCAGTAGGTGATCATTTCAAAGACAGTGACCACAACTCCACCACCTTTATGATGACCTTGAACAGGGATAGGAGCAGATGGTATGGAACAGTATTTAATTGAGGGAAGGAGAACTATGATGCTATCAGGTAGGAACTTGAGAGTGTAAAATAGGAACATATTTACTCAGGGAAATGTACAATGGTTGTTTATGGAGAACTTGTATCAAGTTTTGGATAAATTTATTCCACTGAGGCAGAGGAAGGATGGTAGGATGAAGGAAACATGGTTGACAAGATATGTGGAACATGTAGTCAAGAGGAAGACAGCATATGTAAGGCTTAGAAAGCAAGGATCAGACAGGGCTCTTGAGAGTTTATCAAAGGACTTAGGAGAGTAGAAGTGGACGTCAGAAGTCATTGGCGAGTAGGGATAAGGAAAATCCCAAAGCATTCTACATGGTATGTGGAGAACAGAGGGAAGACTACAGTGTGTGTAGGACCAATCAGAGATAAGAGGAAACTTGCTTGGAGTCAGAGGATGTAGGGGAGGTCCTTAATTATTACTTCAGTATTCACCGGTGAGAGAGACCTCGACAAATCTGAAACCAGGTGGAATAGGTCAAGGTTAAGAAAGAGAAGATGCTGTAACTTTGATAAACGTTAGGATAATTAAGAACCTGGGGCTGTACTACAGAAAATGTGGGAGCAGAGATTGCTGTGCCTTTGGCATTTACCTTTGCATCCTCACTGGCCAAAGGAATAGTGTCAGGGGATTGGAGGGTGGCAAATGTTAGTCCTTTATTCAGAAAAGTTAATATGGATAACCTTGGAAATTATAGGCCAGGGAGTTTTATGTCAGTGGTGGCCAACCTCTGGGGAAGATTTTTACAGACAGGATATATGAGCACTGGAGAAGCATAATCTCATTAAGAATAGTCAGCATGGCTTTGTGAAAGACAGATCGTGTGTCATGAATCTGAGTGAATTCTTTGATGGAGCAACAAACATACTGATGAAGGCAACGCAGTGGAAGTGATGATCCACATGGTAGGCTTATTCAGAAAGTCAGGAGACATGGGATGCAGGAAAACTTGGTTGTGTCAGTTCAGAATCAGGCAAAGGAGTGTATTCTGCTTGGGGGTCCGTGACTAGTGGTGTTCCAAAGGATCTGTTCTGGGACCCCTGCTCTCTGTGATCTTTATATATAACTTACATGAGAAAGTTGAAGGATGAGTTAGTAAGTTTGCAGATGACATGAAGTTTGGTGGTGTTATCAATACTGTAGAAGTTTGTCATAGGTTACAAAGGAATACTGATAGGATGTTGAGCTGGGCTGAGAAGTGGCAAATGGAGTTCAATCTAGAAAAGTGTGAAGTGATTCACTTTAAAAGATCAAACTTGAAGGCAGAATGTTAATAGTAGAATTCTTAACACTGTGAAGGAACAGAAGGATTTTGGGGGAAGATCCCTCAATGTTGCTGCGCAAGTTGATAAGGCGGTTAAGAAAGTGTACAGTGTTTTCCCTTCATTAGTCAGGCATTGAGTTCAAAAGCCATGAGGTAATGTTGCAGCTCCATGAAACTCTGATTAGATCACACCTGGAGCATAGTTTTCAGTTCTAGAGGCCTCAATATATGAAAGATCTGGAGGCTTCAGAAAGAGTGCAGAGAAGATTTGCCAGGATGCTGCCTGGATTAGATAGCATGTCTTATTAGGATAGATTGTGTGAGCTAGGGTTTTTCCCTTTGGAGAGAAGGAAGATGAAAGGTGACATGATAGAGACGTACAAGATAATAAGGGACACAGAATATCGAGAACAGCCAGAGACTTTTTCCCAGAGTGGAAATAGCTAATACAAGGGGCATAACTTTAAATTGTTTTGAAGAAAGCATAGGAGGGATGTCAGAGGTAGGTTTTTTTTTGTACAGAGGGTGGTAGGAGCGTGGAAGGCACTGCTAGGTTTGATGGTAGAGGCAAATGCATTAGGAACACTTAAAAGACACTTAAATAGGTACACTGATGAAAGGAAAAGTCAGGGCTTTGTTGAAGGGTTAGATTGATCTTGGAGTAAATTAAAGGGTAGTCACAACATTCTGGGCCGAAGGGACTGCACTGTGCTATACTGTTCTATCTTGTATGTTCTATGTTAAGTATCGCCTTTAAAGGGACAAAACTGACTTCTCTCAGTCCACTCAAACAGGCATTGTTTGGGCCTAAAGTTAGGGTTTGCAGTTTGCAAACAAATGTTTTATCTATCATGGCATATGCTAAGCACAAAGAAAGTGATTCCTTTAGCAAAGGTAACACAAGAAAAAATATCATACGCTTCATGGGAAGGTTCTATTTGACAAAGCTTCTTGGGCTAAGTTCACCCCCAGAAAGTCATGAGGCAAGTGATCCGTTGAAATTTGGCTGCATGGATTCAGAATTGGCTTGCCCTCAGAAGGCAAAGAGTGGTTGTAGATGGAGCATATTCTGTCTGGATTTTGATGACTAGTGGATTTCCAAAGAGATCTGTTCTGGGATCCCTAAATATGTGATTTTTATCAATAACCTGAATGAGGAAGTGTAAGTATGCAGATGACACAAAAATTGATGATGTTGTGGATAGTTCAAAAGGTTGTTGGAGGTTACAACAAGATATAGGTGGGATGTAGAGCTGGATGGAGAACTGGCAGATAGAGTTCAATCCAGAAAAGTGTGAAGTGATACACTCTGGATGATCAAACTTGAAGGTAGAATACAAGGTTATGGAAAAATCCTTTGTACTGTGAAGGAACAGAGAGTTCAATGGCATCAAAATCCATAGATCCTCAAAGCTGTCACACAAGTTGATATGGTGCTTAAGAAGGCAAGTGGTGTTCTGGCCTTCGTTTGTCAGGGAATTGAGTTCAAGGCCAAAAAGTAACGTTGCAGATCTAGAAAATTCTTGTTAGATCACACTTGGAACACTGTATTCAATTCTGGTTAAGTCTTTATAGTAAGGATGTGGAAGCTTTAGAGAGGGCCAAGATTAGAGAACATAGGAAAGGTTGAGCGAGCTACATCTTTTCTCTTTGCAGCAAAGAATGATGAGAGGTGACACAATAGAGGTGTGTAAGTTTATGAAAAGCATAGATAGACTGAACAACCAGCACATTTTTTCCCTGAGCAGTAATGGGCAGTACCAAAGGACATTTTTTTATAAATTGAGTGGAGGAAAGTTTAGATGAATTGTCAGTGTAGGCTTTTTAAAGAGAATGCACTGCCAGGGGTAGTAGTACAGCTGATACAATAGGAAAGTAAAAGAGACTCTTATATAAACAATTGGTTGTAAGTAAATGGGGGGGGGGTTATAGGCTATGTAGGAGGGATAGGTTAGATTGATTATGGAGGAAGCTTATATCGGTCAGCACAACATCTTGTGCAAAGGGCTTGTATTGTGCTGTACTGTTCCTTATGAAGCTCCTGTCAATAAATCAAATACTTGGAAACATCATGAGTACATAATGGCCTGGAACTTTTCCTGCTCAGATTATGATAAAATAAAATTAGTAACATTGTTTTAAGAAACTGCAAGAGGTTCACAATCTTCCTTTGTGATCTCCATACAGAAAACTTGTTTTTCTTTGATCCCTTCCTTATATGGGAATCAATGTTCTCTCCAAAAGACAACAAATACAATGTTCCACATTTAATCACACAGCTGTGACCTCTGACTCATTTTTCAAAGGCTCCCTGTTAAAAAACACCACTGCTGCAACTAGTCAAACTAGCAGAACATATTCAGGTTGGGAACACACACACAATCGATCAAAGAAACCATATAAAAGAGGCATCTCATTGATCAGCCTCAGTCAATTTGGATTAGAGATAGCGATGGTTCATATCAAAACAGCATCAAGATGGGGTAAGGTTGTCATGGAACAGACAACGACAAGGGCAGGCCTCTTGTACTAATGAATTCATTGATCTGGAGGAAAGGGACAATGGGCCAGCCAAGCACCATAGCTAAGGTGCAACAGATCAGGTTCAAAAACTTCCTGAAACACTTGACTGAATATTATAGAAAGATGAGAAGGTGTAAAGAAAGAAGTTAGATACCACAATTAGTAGACAAACAACTACTTCTCCTTTGATAGTTGAGATGATAGAAAAAAACAATCAATTAATCCATATAAACTATTATGAGGAAACACGAAGGAACCTATCACATTAAGACCATAAGACATAACAGCAGAATTAGGCCATTAAGCCCACCAAGTTTGCTCCACTATTTGATCATGGTTGATTTATTTTTCTCCCCCTATTCCCTATCAAGAAGAGAAGACCTGACAATGTACCTCTACTCAGAGTCATACAGCTATACAGCAAAACATCTATGGCAGCCTTTTTACTAATCAGAGAGAAATAGAGTTTATTTTTCAAATCAATCTATTTTTAACCCATCACAATCTTTTCAAAGTTCCTGGATCTTTGATGACTGTTAGGTGACCAATGGAATAGTTAATTAGTCAAAAAAGTTTTAATCCGTATCAGAGTGAACTATTCCATGTGAGGACAAACAAGGCAAGGTAACATATGATCAATGTTTGGAGATGAATTAGTTTAGCCAAGGGATCTTCACATGCATGTATACAAATGGATGAAACTAATAGTTCTTATTGTTTACGTCACCCTTGGTACAGAAAACATTGGCCAGGAGATCATGATGAAATTATTTATTCCAAAAAAAAAGTTCTATGCATTACATTGTGGAAAGAATGTGATAGTATTAGAGCAGTTGCTCAGGAGATTAGAGAGCTTGTATTGAAAAATCATGAAAGGTACTTAATGGTAGAGTCATTTTCTTATGAAAATGGGTGTTAATGAAGATTGATCAGAGGTATAAACATGGAGAGTCATTGAGTCACAAAAGAGAAACAGACTCTTTGACCTAACTCACCTATGACAACCAAGATACAGTATGCAAAAGTTTGGGCACCCCGGTCAAAATTTTATGTTACTGTGATTAGTTAAGTGAGAAGATGATGAACTGATCTTCAAAGTCATAAAGTTAAAGATGATACATTCTTTTCGACATTTTATTCAAGATTAGTGTATTATTTTAGCTTTGTACAATTTAAGAGTGAAAAAAGGAAAGGAGCACCATGCAAAAGTTCAGGCACCCCAAAAGATTTGAGCTCTCAGATAATTTTTCAAGGTTTCAGACCTTAATTAGCTTGTTAGGGCTATGGCTTGTTCACAATCATTGTTAGGAAAAACAGGTGATGCAAATTTCAAAGCTTTATAAATACCCTGACTCCTCAAACCTTGTCCCAACAACCAGCAGCCATGGGCTCCTCTAAGCAGCTGACTAGCACTCTGAAAGTTAAAATAAATGATGCTCACAAAGCAGGAGAAAGCTATAAGAAGATAGCAAAGCATTTTCAGGTAGCCATTTCCTCAGCTCATAATGTAATTAAGAAATGGCAGTTAACAGGAATGGTGGAGGTCAAGTTGGGGTCTGGAAGACCAGGAAAACTTTCCGAGAGAACTGCTCGTTGGAAAGCTAGAAAGGCAAATCAAAACCCCCGTATGACTGCAAAAGACCTTCAGGAAGATTTAGCAGACTCTGCAGTGGTGGTGCACTATTCTACTGTGCGGCAGCACCTGCACAAATATGACCTTTATGGAAGAGTCATCAGAAGAAAATCTTTCCTGCGTCCTCACCACAAAATTCAGCATCAGGAAGTTTGCAAAGGAACATCTAAATGAAACTCATGCATTTTGGAAATGAGTCCTATGGACTGATGAAGTTAAAATAGAACTTTTTGGCTGCAATGAGCAAAGATATGTTTGGAGAAAATATGTTTGGAGAAATGCAGAATTTCATGAAAAGAACACCTCTCCAGCTGTTAAGCACAGGGGTGGATCGATCATGCTTTGGGCTTGTGTTGCAGCAAGTGGTATGGGGAACATTTCACTGGTACAGGGAAGAATGAATTCCATTCATTCTGAATATCAGCAAATTCTGGAAGAAAACATCACACCATTTGTAAAAAAAAAGCTGAAGATAAAAAGGTGATGGCTTCTACAACAGGATAATGACCCTAAACACACCTCAAAATCCACAATGGACTACCTCAAGAGGCGCAAGCTGAAGGTTCTGCCATGGCCCTCACAGTCTCCTGACCTATACATCATTGAAAATCTGTGGATAGACCTCAGAACAATAGTGCATGCAAGATGGCCCAAGAATCTCACAAAACTAGAAGCCTTTTGCAAGGAAGAATGGGCGAAAATCCCCCAAACAAGAATTGAAAGACTCCTAGCTGGCTACAGAAAGCATTTACAAGCTGTAATACTTGCCAAAGGGGGTGTTAATAAGTACTGACCATGCAGGGTGCCGAAACTTTTGCTTCAGGCCCTTTTCCTTTTTTTGTTTTATTGAAACTGTAAAAGATAGAAATAAAAAAGTAATCTTGCTTAAAATATTAAAGAAATATGTCATCTTTAACTTTATGCCTTTTAGAAATCAAGTCATCTTTTACTCAGTTATTCACAGCAACAAATTTTGACCGGGGGTACCCAAATTTTTGCATGCCACTGTATGTATTCAAGCCAGTCCCAAATCCCCTCACTTGGCCCATATCTTTTCTATCCAACTAACAGTCTAAATACCTTTTAATCACTAGAATCGTAATCAACTCTACAGCTTTCTCTGGCAGCCCATTCCATATATTTACCATCATCTATGTGAAAAAGTTTCCACTCAGGTAGCTTTTAAAACTTTTCCCTCTCACCCTAACTCTATGTCCTTTTGTTTTAGACTCCACTATCTTTGGAAAATGATTGTGACCGTCTATCTTACCTGAGACCTCTATCGGTCAGAGTGGACCATGGATATTGCATCCTAGTTGTCCAGATACGCAAGGTAGGTAGTACGATATTGAGAGCAAGCTGTTACCTACATAGCAAGCTTCCCTTCTCCGTGCAATTGACGAACCAAAAGGAATGACAGAAACAGATACAGTTTGGTACCAGAAGCATTACAGGAGTTGCCAGTCAACATTAAATTCAATGTAGGACTGCCTTAGGGCCTCTAGCTCTGGATTTTTCCCTCAGAGTTTACTCCCTAAGCCTTCCTCGTCATTGGGTATAGCTGCAAGGCAGCAAAGGGATGAGATCAGTTTTCCTTCCCCTAGATGAGCTGCCAATCACAGCTCATTAGCCCTATCTACCTGAAGCAACTTGTTTTACGGTGCCAGTAACCTGCCTTTGCCCCTTATCTACACCCCAATAATTTACATAGCTTTATAATATCACTGTTCAGATTCCTAAACTCCTGGCAAAAAAGTCTCAGCTTATCTAGCCTCCTGTTTTAACTCAAGCCCTCCAGTCCTGATTATCATTTTCAGTTTATGTATCTTGCTCCTCTATTCTTCCTCACATCTCTCCACATTCTAACTACAAAAACTAACCTGTCTTTGCATCCTTCTCACTTCCCCACTAAACTTTATCTCATGAGAAAGTATGGGGACATCACATTTTTTAATCATCTAACTCAATAGTATTACTTGCACAATAACTGAAACAGGACACATACCTTTGGTATCCTACACACAATGGATCAACAGCCTGAAAATCCTTAATTACAATCATCTTCTATCTTAATGTTTAACTCATGGTAATGTTAACCTAAAAGACTGTGAGTTTATCTTATGTCAACCTTCTTTCTGGTATCTTCTCAAATATCTTTTAAATATTCAGCTATCCTACCTTGTTAGTTATGTAACAGCCTGGTTAAGATTTTTACTGCCATATTGTAGGTATTTCATTTTAGCATTTCTGCAAGAGCAGTCTGTTTTGCTTTTAGCATGTTTGGGTTTGAGCTAAAGATAAGAGGCTACGTTCTTCAACTTAGAAATCTTGTGTCAGCCAGTCAGGATGGTGAGATTGGGAGAAGGTCCTAGAGAACACTAGGTGGAGAGGTTTTTGGGACAGACACTGGTGTGGGTCAGAGTCTTTACAATGGGAGCTGGGAGAAGACAGGAGGGAAGAGGAGGCTGAGGATGCTATCCTTGTTGCACCAAGTGCTTTGTGCAGATGAACGGCTTTCAGGAGGAAGGACCAATACTCCCGTGGAGGAGTCCAGTTGTCTGAGGTGGATTTCAAGCAACATTTGGAAGTGGTGTGTACTTTCACTCAGACTGTGGGTCCAGTGCCTGAGTTAAAGACATCTTATATGCACATTTGGACTGGGTTAACTGTAATGGGTCTTTTAATTTTTTTTCCCCCTTTCTTTTTCCTAAATATTTTCTATTCATAAATATACTTTCTTTATAATTGTATGCTGTGTACAATCTGTTATTTCTTGCCGACAGCTAATTTACACAGTACTCACACAGATCGAGGTTCAGGTGGTTGAGACATCCCAACTTTCCGGTTTTGGTGGGACCCAAGTCATATGGACCCTAGATGGCCACATCTTTAGACACACCCAGTAAAAAGGGGTATCAATTATTCCCATATTCCTTCTGTCAATTTTTTGGTTCTTCAGTGGAGCTTCCCACAAAGTTTTCAATCTTCAAGTTTACTCCCTTTCTTGGCAATATAAGAAGAGTCTTATTTTAATTTAATACTACCATTACACTCTTCAGCTAGTGATTGATAGGTCTTGTGGAATTTTTATTTATCAACAGAAGCGATATTATTTGAGAATTTTTAGATGTTTCTTTAAATGCTAGTTTTTTTTATATATCATTTAAATCTATTCTGAAATTTTACTTTAGTCAATGTACCTCTCATTTTCAGATAATTGACTTTATGTTCAGTTCTCCAGTTTCCAGCTGCGATCCCAAACAAATGCATAGTATGTTCATTTTTCTCCCCAATCCCTTAGAGTGAGATTACTAATTAATCCTTCCTCATTACATAAAATAAGGTCCAAAAAGTCTATTCCCAAGCTGATTCCATGACATACTTTTCCAGATATGTGTCCCAAATTTTATAAACTCATCCTCTGACCTGTTTGATTTCCCCAGTTGATATAAAGATTAGTGTTCTGGCAATTAGTTTACCTGCGTTACAAGTTTTTCGTACTTCTTTATTAATTTCCTGTCCAATTGTGTTGTTGCTATTAGAGAGCCTGTTAACTACTCACAAAGTACTAATTCTACTCTTCAAAGCCCTATCACCCCTTATTATTAGAATCCTGTACCTATTATTTTACCATTTTGATTATTCTTTCAAAACATGAAAAATATTTAATATTTAATTCCCAAACTTGGTCACCTTAGAACAGGAGTTCCCAACTATTTTTATGCCATGGGTCCCTACCATTAACTGAGGGATCCGTGGACCCCAGGTTGGGGTCTTCTGCCTTAGAACCACATCCCCATAATAACTAGCGCTCAAATCCAGGTTACCCTTTTTGTATCTCAGTTCTTCTACTTTGTTATAAACACCGTACAACCTGTCAGAGCAAATGTCCCTCTTCCCCTGTTGCCACTGTCCAATTAACCGCTACACAACACTGCTACAACAGAAAAGAAATCATCACCCTTGAGATTCTGCATTTTAACTTTGCCCCTTGTTCCTCAATGTTTTGAGCATAACTTCAACTTTATTCCAATTCTATGTTGTTGCTTCTCACATGACTACATCTGGATTCTCCACTTGTATGTACTTTTCCAGCTCCAAGGTGATGTCCTTAAACCTGGTACTGGGTATGTATTTCCTGGCTGCAGAAAACAGCCTCCTGGTTACATATTCCCTAACTATGTTCTATTTCACTTTCCCAGTACTGAACCACAAATCCATGATCAGATTATCTATTCTCCTTATATATTTAGTCATAGAGTAACACAACACAGCAAAAGTAGCTTTGACACAGATTGTTCAAGCCGATCAATGTGTCCAAATAATAGGGGCTCATTTGCCCACATTTGACTCATATTCCTCTAAACCTTTCCTGCGCCTTTGCCTGTCAAAATGGCTTTTAAATGCTGTTACTGTACATGCTTTAACTATTTTCTCTGGCAGTTCTTTCACATACGCACTAACCTTTTCATGAAGAAGTTGCCTCTCAGCTCCCTTTTAGATTTTTCCCCTCTCACTTTAAACCTATACCCTCTTGCTTTTGGCTCTCTTTCCCTGAGACAAAAACTGCATGAATTCACCCTTTCTATGCCCCTCATAATTTTACTCTACAAGGCAAACCCTCAATCTCCCATGTTCTAAGGAATAAAGTCTTAGCTTGCCTTATCTCTCCCTATAAATTATCTTTCGTCCCAAAACAGTTTGTTCATCTTCTTTGCACTCTTCCCAGTTTAATGATGTATTTTCTACAACAAGATGACCAAAGTTGTCCATAATGATCCAAATGCAGCCTACCAGCATCTTGTACAACTGCAACATAATAATCCAACATTTACACTGAATGCTCTACCTAATGAAGACCAGCATTCCAAACACCTTCATCATCATCTGTGACACCACTCTAAGGGAATTATGTTACTTGGATACCTAGTGTCCCTAACACTCCCTAGGGCCCTTCCATTCACTGTACAAGTTCTACCTTTCTCTGGCTTCCCAAATTACAAGACTTCAAACTTCTAAAGGGAAGCCATTTGCTTATTTTCAGTCAGGAGGCAAGGGTTTGGATACCTGGATCATTGGCATTTCTTCTGGGGAAGGTACAATGTATACAAAAGGGACGGATTACACTTGAACCTGAGGGGGACCAATACCCTTGCAGGCAGGCTTGCTAGAGCTGTTTGGGAGAATCTGTGGATGTCATTTTGTTTGGATGTTCAGGTCTTTGACAAGATGCCCCACATGAGGCTGCCCATGGTATTACAGGAAAGATACCAGCATAGATAGAGCATGGACTGATTAGCAGCAGGCAAAGAGTGGGAATAAAAGGAGACTTTTCAGGTTAGCTGCCAGTGACCAGTGGTGTTCCACAGAGGTCTGTATTTGGACCGCTTCTTTTTGTGTTATATGTGAATGATTTGGATAAGGGGAATTGATGGCTTTGTGGACAATTCGAAGATAGGTGTCATTGGAAAAGCAGGGCGGCTGCAGAAATACAGAATAAGAGAATGGGAAAAGAAGTGGCAGAAGGAACACAGAGTTGAGAAGTGCATGGTCATGCACTTTGGTAGAAGAAGTAAAAGACCATAGGATATAAGAGCAGAATTAGGACCTTTGGCCAATTAAGTCTGCTCCTCCATTTCATCATGGCTGATCCATTCTTCTGCCTTCTTCCCATATGCCTTTATACCCTGACTAATCAAGAATCTATCAAGCTCTGCCTTAAATATAGCCAATGATTTTGCCTCAACAGCTGCCCATGGCAATAAACTTCACAAATTCACCACTCTATGGCTAAAGAAATTCCTGTTCATCTTCATTCTAAAAGGACACCCTCTATTCTTAGACTCCCCCACCACAGGAAACATCCTCTCCACATCCACTCTATTGAGGCCATTCAACATTTGATAGGTTTCAATGAGGTCACCCCTCATTCTTCTGAATTCCAGTGAGTAGAACCTCAGAGCTATCAAATGTACCTCATATGACAAGCCTTTCAATCTTGGAAACATTCTCGTGAACCTCCTTTGAACCCTCTACAACATCAGTGCATCCTTTCTTGGACAAGAGGCCCAAAACTGCTCACAATATTCCCAGTGAGGCCTCACCAGTGCCTTATAAAGCCTCAACATTACATCCTTGCTTTTATATTCTAGTCCTCTAGAAATGAATGCTAACATCACATTTGCCTTCCTCACCATCGACACAATATGTAATTTAACCTTTAGAGAATCCTGCACGAGGACTCCCAAATCCCTTTGCACCTTTGATTTTTGAATTTCTCCTTCACTTAGTAAAGTATCGACCCTTTTATTTCTTCTACCAAAGTGCAAGGCCATACACTTCTAGACACTGTAATCCATCTGCCACTTCTTTGCCCATTCTCCTAATCTTTCTAAGTCCTTCTGCAGCCTCTACTTCCTCAAACCTACCTGCCCCTCCACCTATCTTTTTGTATCATCTGCAAACTTTGCAACAAAGCCATCCATTCCATCATCCAAATCATTGACAAATAACTTAAAAAAGAATCAGTCCCAACACAGACCCCTGTGAAACACCACTAGTCACCAGCAGCCAATCAGAAATTCCCATTCTTTGCCTCATACAAATCAGCCAATGTTTTATCCATGCTAGTATCTTTCCTGTAATACCATGTGCTCTTAACTTGTTATGCAGCATCAGGTGCGGCACCTTGTCAAAGACCTTCTGAAAATCCAAATACACAACATCCACCCATTCTCAATTGTCTATCCTGCTTACTATTTCTTCAAAGAATTCCAACTGATTTATCAGGCAAGATTTTCTCTTAAGGACACCACATCATGCTGACAGCTTCCAAATTACCCCAAAACAACTTTCTTAACAATCAACTCCAATATCTTCCCAACCATCGAGGTCAGATTAACTGAGATATATAACTTCCTTTTTTTCTGCCTCTCTCCCTTCTTGAAGCGTGGTGACATTTGCAACTTTCCATTCCTCCAGAACCTTGCCAAAAACAACTGATTCTTTAAAGATCACTACTAATGCCTCCACTATACCTTCACTCACCTCTTTCAGAACCCTGAAGTATATACTGTATGGTCCAGCTGATTTTATCTACCCTCAGGTCTTTGAGCTTCCTAAGAACCTTCTCCCTAGTAAAGGCAACTTCTGTCCCCGATACACTTGAATTTCAACATACAGCTAGTGTCTTCCACAGAGAAAACAGATGCAAAATACCCATTCAGTTCATCCACAGTTTCCTTTAGAATACTTCTTCTTTGGGATGCATATATCCTGTACTTTCCAAATTGCTCCCAGAAATTCCAGCCATTGCTGTTTTGCTGTCATCCCTGCCAGTGTTCTTTTCCCATTAATTTTGGCCAGTTCTTCTCTCATGTCTCTGTAATTCCCTTTACTCCATGTAATACTGATACATCTGATTGTAGCTTCTTCTTCTCATATTGCAAGAGTGAATTCAATCATATTATAATCACCTCCTCCGAAGGGTTCCTTTACCTTAAGTTCTCTAATCAACTCCAGTTCATTGCACAACACCTAATCCAAAAATAGCTGAGCCCCTAGTGGGCACAACCATGAGCTGATCTAAAAAGCCATCTCATCGTGACAATCTAGAAATTCCTCCTCTTGGTCTCTAGCACCAAACTAATTTTCCCAATCTGAAATCAATATTTCCCACACTTTAATTTCCCATGACATTCGTAACATTGCCCTTCTGACATTCATTTTGTATCTCTCATTGTAAATTGTAGATCAAATTTTTACCACTGTTTGGGGGTCCGTATAT